>NW_027362772.1:299696319-299767864 GCF_046119375.1 Phyllobates terribilis
CTTTGGACCACTAATTAAAATATCCTGAGGATATAACTTTGGTACATTTTAATTTATTTCTGAAGATATTGTACAGTCTATGAAAAAAAATGAAGGGGTGAAAATAATGGGGAGCAGCACTGTACATATAGTATACACACACACAATGAAAACAAAATACATATACATTACACACAAACAATATACACAGCGCCATATTACATTCACTCCGTACAAATCACTACACACCCAACCACCATAATAAAGTACACCTCACACGTGTAACATGTTTCTCTCCATCATGGCAGACAATGCAGAATACAGACGAGACGCAGGAGCGGTCATAGATGCAGCCAAGATTTATTATAAATACTCCCCCGGTATAAGGAGCCGCCGTCACCCAGATACAGTAACGACAAGAGGCGGCTGTCGGGACCTGTGTGACAGCCGACATCCAGTGAACGCGCCTCCCTCCACCCCCGTATTCCTGCACTTCCATTATCCGACCCTCCTGTGGCCAAGCAGACTGGTATGAACCATTGCTGGTCGGGGAGGTGGAGGCCGTGACCGACGTTCTGTCCTACAGTGTCATAGTGCAGACGAGCCGCTGGGGGCGGACGAGCCTCAGCAATGAGTAGATATCTGTAACATATGGGATAATGACGACACTGGCAATGAGGGGGTTAACAAAACATGGAAACTTCCCATTAATCCTTGCAGCAGCGGACCCTATATCATAAAGTGACTGGGACCGCAGCGTCTTGCATCAGGAAGGGTTAACAAATCCATAAGACGAGAGGAGGAAGATGCATGCGGAGAGAAGCCCCTCGTACCCATGGAGTCCAGGCCTTAAAGGGGCAGAGACGAGCGGACAGATCACAGTTGCCAGAACTGGAGTAGGGTCAGGAGGAGCGGCCGGGGTCCTGCGCCCTCACACGGGACGGCGGCTCCTGGCCTCTGCTGAAGAGTCAGACGTCAAGTCTACCGACGGATCACACATCGCTGAGCGCCTGACGGGGGAAGAAGGACAAGAACGTGTTAGGAAGGAGACGCCATTTCCAGACGGGCGATCCCGAGAAAATCACACCCACGAGATCAGACATCAAGAAAATATCTCAGCGGAGCGCCCTCCAGGGGTGGACACTGGGGGGCATTACAAACAGCAGATGCCAGCAATGGACTCCAACCTGCGGCACACAGATAGCTCCGACAGCAGCCACGTCAGTAGTCTGTGCAGGTGGACCAGAGCAGCCAGCCGCCTCCTGCCAGGCGACATCACCGCTGCCTCTTCTCAGAAGGCCTGGACCTCAGATGGGGGGAGGCTCGCAGGACTCTGGTGCAGCTGCCATAAACCCGGGTCCCGCAGCGCAGCTGCTGAACTCTACGACCCACCTTCCGTGTAAACTCTGGGAGAACGAACGCCGCCCGGTGAATGTTGGAGTTGTAGTATCTGAGGTTCATCTCGTCCACCTGCTCCTGGGTCAGCGCCCTCACCGGCTCCCGGAAACTCGTATTCTGCAAAATGGAAAAAATGGTGACACTCCCACATTTCACTCCATGTGGAGGCGATGACCCCAAATGGTATACACTGTAGGACTAACCCCCTTACAAGGCCGCGTTCACACATCCGTGTGCTGTGATGTCCAGACCATGGGTCGATCTCTACATAACTATGGTGGATTTTGTGTTGGAGACTCGCAGCCGCTCCGGACACTCGGATGTGTGAATACGTCTCTATAAAGAAGCAAACAGGTGGAGCGACTCACTGGGTTTTTGCTGCAGAGCATGAAGCCGATCTGGCCGCTGGGGTAGGTGGGGATGGTGCAGTAGGCGTACTCCACCACTGGGAACAGAGTCTTACAGAACTGGTGCATCTCCTTAATAAGGTCCAGGTGCAGCCACTGACACTCCCCTGAGGAGCAGACAGCAGAGGTTTAATGGAGGAATCGGCCGAGCCCTAGGGATCAAACACAGCAGACCCTCACCTTGACAGCAGAGGATCCCGCCCTCCCTGAGCGCCGTCTTCATCAGCTGGTAGTAAGACTCCTTAAAGAGAGACTCCGCAGGACCTGGGGGCGGAAAGTCACAACAATGGAGCAGAAGAGCGAGATTACAAGTCCCAGTAGGGAACCAAAAAAATAAGAAACCCGATCTCACCAACAGGGTCGGAGGAGTCCGTGATGATGACGTCAAACGCGTTTTGGTTCTGTTTCATGAACTGGAAACCGTCGCCCACGTGTAGAGTGAGTTTAGGGCTGGAGTAGCCCACAGCCATGCCCGGCAGAAACTGCTTGGAGACATTGATGACCTCCTGGAAGGGAAATGTCCCGATTGGTCGGGTCACAGCAGCCATAGTGGGGTGGGGGTGTTGCAATCCGAGGAAGGTCCAGACGCTGGTTCTGAGCCTCAGACACTCACCTCATCAATCTCACACTGCACCACAGACTCCACTGTTGGGTGCTTCACCACCTCCCGCAGCACCCCCCCATCACCACCTCCGATGATGAGCACCTGGGAAGGTAGGAAGAGAAGACCTGTCAGTAGCAGACATCTGCTGGGGGTTGGGGTCCTTCCACTGCCAACTCCCTCCTTATAGGGATAGAGTTGGTGCTTGGCATCCACTGCAGACAGAACAGACCGGAGGGGAGAGGGGTCTGCTGCAGCCGACACCTTACAGGACTATGGTATGAGAACGAGCGAGAGGAGCAGATCTAGGGGGTCCGGCCTATGTATTCCTGCTCCCCATGGGAGGCACTTACCTTCTTGGGGTTAGGGTGGCTGCACAGTGGGAGGTTCGCAATCATTTCCTGGTAGGAGAACTCATCTCTTTCCGTGCACTGGATTAACCCATCCAACACCAGCACGTTCCCGTAGGTCTTACTGCAAGACAATCACATGGCACAGATTACCCATGACCCTCAGCTGCAGAATAGGTACATTAGAGAAGGAAGAGGGGACGCCACTGACGCATAGGGAAGGGACAGGGCGACGAGGAAAGATCAAGAGTAGGAAAAGGGGGGCGCCGCTGACGCAGAGGGGACAGGAGGAGGAAGAGGGGGTGCCGCTGACACAGAAGGGACAGGAGGAGGAGGAAAAGGGGGCGCCGCTGAAGCAGAAAGGACAGGAGGAAGAGGGGGCGCTGCTGACGCAGAGGGGACAGGATGAAGAGGAGGAAGAGAGGGCGCCGCTGATGCAGAGGTGACAGGAGGAAGAGGGGGCGCCGCTGACGTAGAGGGGACAGGAGGAAGAGGGGGAGGAAGAGGGGGCGCCGCTGACGCAGAGGGGACAGGATGAGGAGGGGGCGCCGCTGACGCAGAGGGGACAGGAGGAGGAGGAAGAGGGGGCGCCGCTGACGCAGAGGGGAAAGGAGGAGGAGGAAGAGGGGGCGCCGCTGACGCAGAGAGGAAAGGAGGAGGAGGAAGAGGGGGCGCCGCTGACGCAGAGGGGAAAGGAGGAGGAGGAGGAAGAGGGGGCGCCGCTGACGCAGAGAGGAAAGGAGGAGGAGGAAGAGGGGGCGCCGCTGACGCAGAGGGGAAAGGAGGAGGAGGAAGAGAGGGCGCCGCTGCCGCAGAGGGGAAAGGAGGAGGAGGAAGAGGGGGCGCCGCTGACGCAGAGGGGAAAGGAGGAGGAGGAGGAGGGGGCGCCGCTGACGCAGAGGGGAAAGGAGGAGGAGGAAGAGGGGGCGCCGCTGACGCAGAGGGGAAAGGAGGAGGAGGAAGAGGGAGCGCCGCTGACGCAGAGGGGAAAGGAGGAGGGGGCGCCGCTGACGCAGAGGGGAAAGGAGGAGGAGGAAGAGGGGGCGCCGCTGACGCAGAGGGGAAAGGAGGAGGAAGAGGGGGCGCCGCTGACGCAGAGGGAAAAGGAGGAGGAGGAAGAGGGGGCGCCGCTGACGCAGAGGGAAAAGGAGGAGGAAGAGGGGGCGCCGCTGACGCAGAGGGGAAAGGAGGAGGAGGAAGAGGGGGCGCCGCTGACGCAGAGGGGACAGGAGGAGGAGGAAGAGGGGGCGCCGCTGACGCAGAGGGGACAGGAGGAGGAAGAGGGGGCGCCGCTGACGCAGAGGGGACAGGAGGAGGAGGAGGAAGAGGGGGCGCCGCTGACGCAGAAGGGACAGGAGGAGGAGGAGGAAGAGGGGGTGCCGCTGACGCAGAGGGGACAGGAGGAGGAGGAGGAAGAGGGGGCGCCGCTGACGCAGAGGGGACAGGAGGAGGAGGAGGAAGAGGGGGCGCCGCTGACGCAGAGGGGACAGGAGGAGGAGGAGGAGGAAGAGGGGGCGCCGCTGACGCAGAGGGGACAGGAGGAGGAGGAAGAGGGGGCGCCGCTGACGCAGAGGGGAAAGGAGGAGGAGGAAGAGGGGGCGCCGCTGACGCAGAGGGGAAAGGAGGAGGAGGAAGAGGGGGCGCCGCTGACGCAGAGGGGACAGGAGGATGAGGAGGAAGAGGGGGCGCCGCTGACGCAGAGGGGACAGGAGGATGAGGAGGTAGAGGGGGCGCCGCTGAAGCAGAGGGGACAGGAGGATGAGGAGGAAGAGGGGGCGCCGCTGACGCAGAGGGGACAGGAGGATGAGGAGGAAGAGGGGGCGCCGCTGACGCAGAGGGGACAGGAGGATGAGGAGGAAGAGGGGGCGCCGCTGACGCAGAGGGGACAGGAGGATGAGGAGGAAGAGGGGGCGCCGCTGACGCAGAGGGGACAGGAGGATGAGGAGGAAGAGGGGGCGCCGCTGATCACAGACGCAGTAGAAGGAGCTGTGGTCGGTGGAGAATCTCTGCGCCACTGCTGCTGCTGGAAACATTACAGCCTGACCGGCAGGTCTGACTTACTGCACCGGACCACAGGGGAGGACACTACAACTCCCAGCATGCCTGCTGACACCCTGATGGAAGCAGTTGTCCCTCACCACTCATCCCATGTGCTCCCTACAGTCTGATGCTCTGGATGATGGGGGTGAACAATTCAAGTGCAGCAGAACTACAACCCCCATCATCCCCTGACAGCTGTTACAGGACTCCAGGCGCAGGGGATGCTGGGAGTTGTAGTCCTGCAGCAGCTGTTCGCCCCTCAGCGACACATTGTCCTGCGGATACAAAACGTTCTACAGAGAGGACACGTGACCGAGGGCTCGGCGACAGGTGCAGCAGCGGCAGCTCACCTCCTGAACACCAGGATCTCCTGGAAGGCGGACTTGTGGTGGTGCAGCACCTCCTCCACCTGCAGGGACATCGCCTGCCCCGGCCACAGGCTGCACGTCTCCCGGAACCAGCCATCCCGGACCGGCAGCTCCATGACGGCCCCCTGAGCGGTGCACGGCGCACACTAACCTGCTGCCACAACGTGCATGACAGCGACCAATAACGGCGCTCAGGGGCGGGGCCACGCGACTGGAAGCTAGGGTGACTCGCCACGTGGTACCAGGGAGAGATAGACTCGCACATCGCTGCCGCCATCTTTACTACTGGCAAAGGGAAGTTGCTTAGAAAAAAAACTGGGCTCCGGCCCCTGTGTCCCTGGAAAAGAGGCGCCACAGGAAGAAGTGATGGAGGGACAGAAGTGCAGAAATCCCACCCTTAAATATGACCACGCCCATAGCTGTAGGACACGCCCTCTAACAGTGCTGATTATTATATAACCCCACCCACTCCACTGATTGGCAGCTTCCTGTGTACACTGCATAGCCAGAAAGCTGCCAATCGGTGGTGTGGGCGGGGTTACACAGATGAGCTGGACTGGGCCACACCTGACACCCAGTCCTGCAGTGGTAAAACACTGATTGTATAAAAACTGCAGCAAACAGCCCAATAAAGTGACACATCACGGGAATCAGGGTCTCTGTCCCTACATCCTGCTGTTCTCTGATTACATAGCATAACCCTGCTGACAGATTCCCTTTAACTTTTATATTAGGTTTTATTCTTCTGACATTGAAGGAAAACGTACGATCTGGTGCAGCCGCTGACCGCCCCCCCACCAATCTCCAGGGGTCCAGATTCCTCAGGCCGATACTATCGCTGCAGTCCGGTTACCGCTGCTGTTCATTTGTCTGCAGCGGTCACTTGTCGAGGGTCAAATCAAGATGAACCGAATATTTTCCCCGGCAATGAGGCGTCTTGTTTTCTCGTTGCTCTGCCTCTTCTCATTTTCCTGCTTATTCCTTGAATATGGACAATCCCTTTAAGGCAGAATGTATTGCTCCTCCCTCCTTTCCATCAGTCTATGTGTGACAGGTGACAGATAAACCACCAATAAGTAAAAGGATTATTTGCTTTCTGTGCAGCATCGATTTCTTAATCGCTTTCTAAACAATCAAAGCTGCAGTGTAAAGCATGGAGGCGAAACAGAGCAACGAGGCTGAGGCAGGAGATGGATTTCAGAGTAAGATATAACACTGGCTCCGCACAGCACGGCTACACAGCAGGTCGGCATCGCCCGGGGGCGCCCCCATGTGAACGTGCAGATACCCAGGAGCGCTTACATAGAGATCAGATGCTATAAAATACCCTCCCCAGAGCAGAAATGGGTCATTTCATGCCACAACATAGGAAAGCTCAATATCTGAACTGAAGCAGAGCTGCAGTGTAAAGCAGGGAGGACAACTGTTCTCGATATAAAGAGTGTGTGACGGACGATTTCTTTATTTTTGTGGCGTGAAGGTCCACAGAGGTCAGTGATTATAGATCCAGAACTTAACCCAATCACGTCACGGACGCCTGCAGTTTATAAAAACTTTAATAATAAAAGACAACAGACAAATCAAGATGGGTAAACGCTAAGGTGACGTCCTCGTCCTGGTTATCTCTTTGGCCAACTGTGTCTGAAGCCCCTGAAAGAAGAATGTAAAAGACAATTTATATCAGCGCCAGGCATTATAGGGTTAACTAATTATATATATAAAAAAAATCCTCAGCAAAGTCCAAAAAGGGCCGAGTACAGAGGAAGCGGAACATTAACCACCTGTCATCCAGCTGAAAAGGACATGAGAGGAACACTGCCAGCAGAGGTCAGTCACAAGACACTCTCCTAGAAATGCTGATTGGCTGACAGCTGACACGCCCCCTTACAGTGCTCCACCCACACATCCTTTCTAGCTGGATGACGAGACACACAGCAGCTCCTTTATCAGACAGCTCCACACCCGCTGGTTTATTCCTCCCCCTGGTACATACCTATTTGACTTCCCCCCGATGAAGGACATGCTCTTGTTCCCCATCGGCTGATTCGCTTTCTTTGATGAGGGATTTTTCTGCGTGAGAAAAATGGAAAAAAAAAATGTCAATTTTGATGTTAAGAGTCACAATTTACTGCATGCTGCAAAACATCTCTAAGGGGGGTCAGAGATTAAGGCACATCTTACCTTCCCTTGTGGAGGGGGCTGCTGGTCGGGGTCGAAGTCAGTCTGACCCTTCACTTTGCTGCTGCCTGTGGGGGACAAGAAGACGTTCAGCTCAGATATAAAGATCTCAGGACGGCGGCAAAAGTCAGGACGGCACAAGGGGCGCCGGCCCCCACACTGGGCGGCACAAGCGGCACCGGCCCCCATGTAGAACCTGTGATGCAGCTCGGTGGCCCCAGGGACCTCACTATCATACAGCAGCCGTATCCTGTACTGCAGCACCCACCTGCAAATACTTTGAAGTTTGATTTGCTGTAGTCAAATGGTGTAAACTGGGGCTGAACCGCCGGCTCCGCTGCCTCTTTCGAGTGTTTGGGGCGTTTCTTGTCTCCTCTGGGCGTCTCAGCGCCCGATTCACTAGTCACACGTTCACGCTTCTTGCTGGCATCTTCCTGCTGAAGAGGAAAGTTAAGAAGCTTAAGTGCAGCTCTGGAGTATAATGCAGTAATGTATGTACACAGTGACTGCACCAGCAGAATAGTGACTGCAGCTCTGGAGTATAATACAGGATGTAACTCAGGATCAGTAATGTAATGTATGTACACAGTGACTGCACCAGCAGAATAGTGAGTGCAGCTCTGGAGTATAATACAGGATGTAACTCAGGATCAGTAATGTAATGTATGTACACAGTGACTGCACCAGCAGAATAGTGAGTGCAGCTCTGGAGTATAATACAGGATGTAACTCAGGATCAGTAATGTAATGTATGTACACAGTGACTGCACCAGCAGAATAGTGAGTGCAGCTCTGAGGGTATAATACAAGATTTAACTCAGGATCAGTAATGTAATGTATGTACACAGTGACTGCACCAGCAGAATAGTGAGTGCAGCTCTGGAGTATAATACAAGATTTAACTCAGGATTAGTAATTTAATGTATGTACACAGTGACTGCACCAGCAGAATAGTGAGTGCAGCTCTGGAGTATAATACAGGCTGTAACTCAGGATCAGTAATGTAATGTATGTACACAGTGACTGCACCAGCAGAATAGTGAGTGCAGCTCTGGAGTATAATACAGGATGTAACTCAGGATCAGTAATGTAATGTATGTACACAGTGACTGCACCAGCAGAATAGTGAGTGCAGCTCTGGGGTATAATACAGGATGTAACTCAGGATTAGTAATGTAATGTATGTACACAGTGACTGCACCAGCAGAATAGTGAGCGCAGCTCTGGGGTATAATACAGGATGTAACTCAGGATCAGTAATGTAATGTATGTACACAGTGACTCCACCAGCAGAATAGCGAGTGTAGCTCTGGAGTATAATACAGGATGTAACTCAGGATCAGTAATGTAATGTATGTACACAGTGACTGCACCAGCAGAATAGTGAGTGCTGCTCTGGGGTATAATACAGGAGGTAACTCAGGATCAGTAATGTAATGTATGTACACAGTGACTGCACCAGCAGAATAGTGAGTGCAGCTCTGTAGTATAATACAGGAGGTAACTCAGGATCAGTAATGTAATGTATGTACACAGTGACTGCACCAGCAGAATAGTGAGTGCAGCTCTGGAGTATAATACAGGAGGTAACTCAGGATCAGTAATGTAATGTATGTACACAGTGACTGCACCAGCAGAATAGTGAGTGCAGCTCTGGGGTATAATACAGGATGTAACTCAGGATCAGTAATGTAATGTATGTACACAGTGACTGCACCAGCAGAATAGTGAGTGCAGCTCTGGAGTATAATACAGGATGTAACTCAGGATCAGTAATGTAATGTATGTACACAGTGACTGCACCAGCAGAATAGTGAGTGCAGCTCTGGAGTATAATACAGGAAGTAACTCAGGATCAGTAATGTAATGTATGTACACAGTGACTGCACCAGCAGAATAGTGAGTGCAGCTCTGGAGTATAATACAGGATGTAACTCAGGATCAGTAATGTAATGTATGTACACAGTGACTGCACCAGCAGAATAGTGAGTGCAGCTCTGGAGTATAATACAGGAGGTAATTCAGGATCAGTAATGTAATGTATGTACACAGTGACTGCACAAGCAGAATAGTGAGTGCAGCTCTGGAGTATAATACAGGATGTAACTCAGGATCAGTAATGTAATGTATGTACACAGTGACTGCACCAGCAGAATAGTGAGTGCAGCTCTGGAGTATAATACAGGATGTAACTCAGGATCAGTAATGTAATGTATGTACACAGTGACTGCACCAGCAGAATAGTGAGTGCAGCTCTGGAGTATAATACAGGAGGTAACTCAGGATCAGTAATGTAATGTATGTACACAGTGACTGCACCAGCAGAATAGTGAGTGCAGCTCTGGAGTATAATACAGGATGTAACTCAGGATCAGTAATGTAATGTATGTACACAGTGACTGCACCAGCAGAATAGTGAGTGCAGCTCTGGAGTATAATCCAGGATGTAACTCAGGATCAGTAATGTAATGCATGTACACAGTGACTGCACCAGCAGAATAGTGAGTGCAGCTCTGGAGTATAATACAAGATTTAACTCAGGATCAGAAATGTAATGTATGTACACAGTGACTGCAGCGGCAGAATAGTGAGTGCAGCTCTGGAGTATAATACAGGATGTAACTCAGGATCAGTAATGTAATGTATGTACACAGTGACTGCACCAGCAGAATAGTGAGTGCTGCTCTGGAGTATAATACAGGATGTAACTCAGGATCAGTAATGTAATGTATGTACACAGTGACTGCACCAGCAGAATAGTGAGTGCTGCTCTGGGGTATAATACAGGAGGTAACTCAGGATCAGTAATGTAATGTATGTACACAGTGACTGCACCAGCAGAATAGTGAGTGCAGCTCTGAGGGTATAATACAAGATTTAACTCAGGATCAGTAATGTAATGTATGTACACAGTGACTGCACCAGCAGAATAGTGAGTGCAGCTCTGGAGTATAATACAAGATTTAACTCAGGATCAGTAATGTATGTACACAGTGACTGCACCAGCAGAATAGTGAGTGCAGCTCTGGAGTATAATACAGGAGGTAACTCAGGATCAATAATGTATGTACACAGTTACTGCACCAGCAGAATAGTGAGTGCAGCTCTGAGGGTATAATACAAGATTTAACTCAGGATCAGTAATGTAATGTATGTACACAGTGACTGCACCGCCAGAATAGTGAGTGCAGCTCTGGAGTATAATACAGGAGGTAACTCAGGATCAGTAATGTAATGTATGTGCACAGTGACTGCACCAGCAGAATAGTGAGTGCAGCTCTGGAGTATAAGGCTATGTGCCCACATTGCGGACCTGAAGCATATTTTTTACGCTTCTCCCTGGCGGGAAAATCGCATGCGGATATTACATGCGGTTTTCCCGCCAGGTAGAAGCGTTTGTGAGGCGTCTTTGCATGCATTTCCGCATGCGGGTTATCAAGCACTTCTCCAAGCATCACTTGGAAAAGTGCTTGACAACTTGTTCAGAATGGTAAAAAATAAAAAAATAAACTTTATACTCACCTTCTGATGCATTCTCTGCCCCGTCCGGAGGCTTGTGCGGCTCACGCTGTTGTGTGCAGGACCTGCGGTGACGTCATTGAGTCATGTGGTGGGTCACATGACTCAATGACGTGGCAGGTCCTTCAGACAACAGCGCGACGGAGGGAAAACATCAGAAGATAAGTATAAACTTTATTTTATTCTTTTTTTTACAGGTTCTTTGGTACCCAGGTCTGGATGAGAGTCTCCTCTCATCCAGACTTGGGTACCATCCGCACATTGATTCCGCTGCGCTTCCGCAAAATTAATGAACATGCTGCGGATTTTTGACCGCAGCATATACGCTGCGGAAAAATCCGCAGCATGGGCATTGACATTGCAGAATGCCATTGGGGACCATGGGGTGCGGATATACATGCGTTTTTCAAGCGTTTACGCTGCGGAAATTCCGCAGCATATACGCTTGAAAAACGCTACGTGGGCACACAGCCTAATACAAGATTTAACTCAGGATCAGTAATGTAATGTATGTACACAGTGACTGCACCAGCAGAATAGTGAGTGCAGCTCTGGAGGATAATACAGGATGTAACTCAGGATCAGTAATGTAATGTATGTACACAGTGACTGCACCAGCAGAATAGTGAGTGCAGCTCTGGAGTATAATACAGGATGTAACTCAGGATCAGTAATGTAATGTATGTACACAGTGACTGCACCAGCAGAATAGTGAGTGCAGCTCTGGAGTATAATACAGGATGTAACTCAGGATCAGTAATGTAATGTATGTAGACAGTGAGTGCACCAGCAGAATAGTGAGTGCAGCTCTGGAGTATAATACAGGATGTAACTCGGGATCAGTAATGTAATTTATGTACACAGTGACTGCACCAGCAGAATAGTGAGTGCAGCTCTGGAGTATAATACAGGATGTAACTCAGGATCAGTAATGTAATGTATGTAGACAGTGAGTGCACCAGCAGAATAGTGAGTGCAGCTCTGGAGTATAATACAGGATGTAACTCAGGATCAGTAATGTAATGTATGTACACAGTGACTGCACCAGCAGAATAGTGAGTGCAGCTCTGGAGTATAATACAGGATTTAACTCAGGATCAGTAATGTAATGTATGTACACAGTGACTGCACCAGCAGAATAGTGAGTGTAGCTCTGGAGTATAATACAGGATGTAACTCAGGATCAGTAATGTAATGTATGTACACAGTGACTGCACCGGCAGAATAGTGAGTGCAGCTCTGGAGTATAATACAGGATGTAACTCAGGATCAGTAATGTAATGTATGTACACAGTGACTGCACCAGCAGAATAGTGAGTGCAGCTCTGGAGTATAATACAGGATGTAACTCAGGATCAGTAATGTAATGTATGTACACAGTGACTGCACCAGCAGAATAGTGAGAGCAGCTCTGGAGGATAATACAGGATGTAACTCAGGATCAGTAATGTAATGTATGTACACAGTGACTGCACCAGCAGAATAGTGAGTGCAGCTCTGGAGTATAATACAGGATGTAACTCGGGATCAGTAATGTAATGTATGTACACAGTGACTGCACCAGCAGAATAGTGAGTGCAGCTCTGGAGTATAATACAGGATGTAACTCAGGATCAGTAATGTAATGTATGTAGACAGTGAGTGCACCAGCAGAATAGTGAGTGCAGCTCTGGAGTATAATACAGGATGTAACTCAGGATCAGTAATGTAATGTATGTACACAGTGACTGCACCAGCAGAATAGTGAGTGCAGCTCTGGAGTATAATACAGGATTTAACTCAGGATCAGTAATGTAATGTATGTACACAGTGACTGCACCAGCAGAATAGTGAGTGTAGCTCTGGAGTATAATACAGGATGTAACTCAGGATCAGTAATGTAATGTATGTACACAGTGACTGCACCGGCAGAATAGTGAGTGCAGCTCTGGAGTATAATACAGGATGTAACTCAGGATCAGTAATGTAATGTATGTACACAGTGACTGCACCAGCAGAATAGTGAGTGCAGCTCTGGAGTATAATACAGGATGTAACTCAGGATCAGTAATGTAATGTATGTACACAGTGACTGCACCAGCAGAATAGTGAGAGCAGCTCTGGAGGATAATACAGGATGTAACTCAGGATCAGTAATGTAATGTATGTACACAGTGACTGCACCAGCAGAATAGTGAGTGCAGCTCTGGAGTATAATACAGGATGTAACTCGGGATCAGTAATGTAATGTATGTACACAGTGACTGCACCAGCAGAATAGTGAGTGCAGCTCTGGAGTATAATACAGGATGTAACTCAGGATCAGTAATGTAATGTATGTAGACAGTGAGTGCACCAGCAGAATAGTGAGTGCAGCTCTGGAGTATAATACAGGATGTAACTCAGGATCAGTAATGTAATGTATGTACACAGTGACTGCACCAGCAGAATAGTGAGTGCAGCTCTGGAGTATAATACAGGATTTAACTCAGGATCAGTAATGTAATGTATGTACACAGTGACTGCACCAGCAGAATAGTGAGCGCAGCTCTGGAGTATAATACAGGATGTAACTCAGGATCAGTAATGTAATGTATGTACACAGTGACTGCACCGGCAGAATAGTGATCGCAGCTCTGGAGTATAATACAGGATTTAACTCAGGATCAGTAATGTAATGTATGTACACAGTGACTGCACCAGCAGAATAGTGAGTGCAGCTCTGGAGTATAATACAGGATGTAACTCAGGATCAGTAATGTAATGTATGTACACAGTGACTGCACCAGCAGAATAGTGAGTGCAGCTCTGGAGTATAATACAGGATGTAACTCAGGATCAGTAATGTAATTACAGTTATATGAAAAAGTTTGGGCACCCCTATTAATCTTAAGCTTAATGCTTTATAAAAATTGGTGTTTTTGCAACAGCTATTTCAGTTTGATATATGTAATAACTGTTGGACACAGTAATGTTTCTGCCTTGAAATGAGGTTTATTGTACTAACAGAAAATGTGCAATCTGCATTCAAACAAAATTTGACAGGTGCATAAGTATGGGCACCCTTATCATTTTCTTGTTTTAAATACTCCTACCTACTTTTTTTGGTTTTGCAACCTCATTGAGCTTTGAACTTCATAGCCAGGTGTATGCAATCATGAGAAAAGCTACTTAAAGTGGCCACATGCAAGTTGTTCTCCTGTTTGAATCTCCTCTGAAGAGTGGCATCATGGGCTCCTCAAAACAACTGTCAAATGATCTGAAAACAAAGATTATTCAACATAGTTGTTCAGGGGAAGGATACAAAAAGCTGTCTCAGAGATTTAACCTGTCAGTTTCCACTGTGAGGAACATAGTAAGGAAATGGAAGAACACAGGGACAGTTCTTGTTAAGGCCAGAAGTGGCAGGCCAAGAAAAACATCAGAAAGGCAGAGAAGAAGAATGGTGAGATCAGTCAAGGACAATCCTCAGACCACTTCCAGAGAGCTGCAGCATCAACTTGCTGCAGATGGTGTCACTGTGCATCGGTCAACTATACAACGCACTTTGCACAAGGAGAAGCTGTATGGGAGAGTGATGTGAAAGAAGCCGTTTCTGCAAGCACGCCACAAACAGAGTCGGCTGAGGTATGCAAAAGCACATTTGGAGAAGTCAATTTCTTTTTAGAAGAAGGTCCTGTGGACTGATGAAACCAAGATTGAGTTGTTTGGTCATACAAAAAGGCGTTATGCATGGCGGCAAAAAAACACAGCATTCCAAGAAAAACACTTGCTACCCACAGTAAAATTTGGTGGAGGTTCCATCATGCTTTGGGGCTGTGTGGCCAATGCCGGCACCGGGAATCTTGTTAAAGTTGAGGGACGCATGGATTCCACTCAGTATCAGCAGATTCTTGACAATAATGTTCAAGAATCAGTGATAAAGTTGAAGTTACGCAGGGGATGGATCTTTCAGCAAGACAATGATCCAAAACACCGCTCCAAATCTACTCAGGCATTCATGTAGAGGAACAATTACAATGTTCTGGAATGGCCATCCCAGTCCCCAGACCTGAATATCATTGAACATCTGTGGGATCATTTGAAGAGGCTGTCCATGCTCGGCGACCATCAAACTTAACTGAACTGGAATTGTTTTGTAAAGAGGAATGGTCAAAAATACCTTCATCCAGGATCCAGGAACTCATTAAAAGCTACAGGAAGCGACTAGAGGCTGTTATTTTTGCAAAAGGAGGATCTACTAAATATTAATGTCACTTTTCTGGTGAGGTGCCCATACTTATGCACCTGTCAAATTTTGTTTGAATGCAGATTGCACATTTTCTGTTAGTACAATGAACCTCATTTCAAGGCAGAAACATTACTGTGTCCAACAGTTATTACATAGATCAAACTGAAATAGCTGTTGCAAAAACACCAATTTTTATAAAACAATAAGCTTAAGATTAATAGGGGTGCCCAAACTTTTTCATATAACTGTATGTACACAGTGACTGCACCAGCAGAATAGTGAGTGCAGCTCTGGAGTATAACACAGGATGTAACTCAGGATAAGTAATGTATGTACACAGTGACTGCACCAGCAGAATAGTGAGTGCAGCTCTGGAGTATAATACAGGATGTAACTCAGGGTCAGTAATGTAATGTATGTACACAGTGACTGCACCAGCAGAATAGTGAGTGCAGCTCTGGAGTATAGTACAGGATATAACTCAGGATCAGTAATGTAATGTATGTACACAGTGACTGCACCAGCAGAATAGTGAGTGCAGCTCTGGAGTATAATACAGGATGTAACTCAGGATCAGTAATGTAATGTATGTACACAGTGACTGCACCAGCAGAATAGTGAGTGCAGCTCTGGAGTATAATACAGGATGTAACTCAGGATCAGTAATGTATGTACATAGTGACTGCACCAGCAGAATAGTGAGTGCAGCTCTGGAGTATAATACAGGATGTAACTCAGGATCAGTAATGTATGTACACAGTGAGTGCACCAGCAGAATAGTGAGTGCAGCTCTGGAGTATAATACAGGATGTAACTCAGGATCAGTAATGTATGTACATAGTGACTGCACCAGCAGAATAGTGAGTGCAGCTCTGGAGTATAATACAGGATGTAACTCAGGATCAGTAATGTAATGTATGTACACAGTGACTGCACAAGAAGAATAGTGAGTGCAGCTCTGGAGTATAGTACAGGATATAACTCAGGATCAGTAATGTAATGTATGTACACAGTGACTGCACCAGCAGAATAGTGAGTGCAGCTCTGGAGTATAATACAGGATGTAACTCAGGATCAGTAATGTAATGTATGTACACAGTGACTGCACCAGCAGAATAGTGAGTGCAGCTCTGGAGTATAATACAGGATGTAACTCAGGATCAGTAATGTATGTACATAGTGACTGCACCAGCAGAATAGTGAGTGCAGCTCTGGAGTATAATACAGGATGTAACTCAGGATCAGTAATGTATGTACATAGTGAGTGCACCAGCAGAATAGTGAGTGCAGCTCTGGAGTATAATACAGGATGTAACTCAGGATCAGTAATGTATGTACATAGTGACTGCACCAGCAGAATAGTGAGTGCAGCTCTGGAGTATAATACAGGATGTAACTCAGGATCAGTAATGTAATGTATGTACACAGTGACTGCACCAGCAGAATAGTGAGTGCAGCTCTGGAGTATAATACAGGATGTAACTCAGGATCAGTAATGTAATGTATGTACACAGTGACTGCACCAGCAGAATAGTGAGTGCAGCTCTGGAGTATAATACAGGATGTAACTCAGGATCAGTAATGTAATGTATGTACACAGTGACTGCACCAGCAGAATAGTGAGTGCAGCTCTGGAGTATAATACAGGATTTAACTCAGGATCAGTAATGTAATGTATGTACACAGTGACTGCACCAGCAAAATAGTGAGTACAGCTCTGGAGTATAATACAGGATTTAACTCAGGATCAGTAATGTAATGTATGTACACAGTGACTGCACCAGCAGAATAGTGAGTGCAGCTCTGGAGTATAATACAGGATGTAACTCAGGATCAGTAATGTATGTACACAGTGACTGCACCAGCAGAATAGTGAGTGCAGCTCTGGAGTATAATACAGGATGTAACTCAGGATCAGTAATGTAATGTATGTACACAGTGACTGCACCAGCAGAAAAGTGAGTGCAGCTCTGGAGTATAATACAGGATGTAACTCAGGATCAGTAATGTATGTACACAGTGACTGCACCAGCAGAATAGTGAGTGCAGCTCTGGAGTATAATACAGGATGTAACTCAGGATCAGTAATGTAATGTATGTACACAGTGACTGCACCAGCAGAATAGTGAGTGCAGCTCTGGAGTATAATACAGGAGGTAACTCAGGATCAGTAATGTAATGTATGTACACAGTGACTGCACCAGCAGAATAGTGAGTGCAGCTCTGGAGTATAATACAGGATGTAACTCAGGATCAGTAATGTAATGTATGTACACAGTGACTGCACCAGCAGAATAGTGAGTGCAGCTCTGGAGTATAATCCAGGATGTAACTCAGGATCAGTAATGTAATGCATGTACACAGTGACTGCACCAGCAGAATAGTGAGTGCAGCTCTGGAGTATAATACAAGATTTAACTCAGGATCAGAAATGTAATGTATGTACACAGTGACTGCAGCGGCAGAATAGTGAGTGCAGCTCTGGAGTATAATACAGGATGTAACTCAGGATCAGTAATGTAATGTATGTACACAGTGACTGCACCAGCAGAATAGTGAGTGCTGCTCTGGAGTATAATACAGGATGTAACTCAGGATCAGTAATGTAATGTATGTACACAGTGACTGCACCAGCAGAATAGTGAGTGCTGCTCTGGGGTATAATACAGGAGGTAACTCAGGATCAGTAATGTAATGTATGTACACAGTGACTGCACCAGCAGAATAGTGAGTGCAGCTCTGAGGGTATAATACAAGATTTAACTCAGGATCAGTAATGTAATGTATGTACACAGTGACTGCACCAGCAGAATAGTGAGTGCAGCTCTGGAGTATAATACAAGATTTAACTCAGGATCAGTAATGTATGTACACAGTGACTGCACCAGCAGAATAGTGAGTGCAGCTCTGGAGTATAATACAGGAGGTAACTCAGGATCAATAATGTATGTACACAGTTACTGCACCAGCAGAATAGTGAGTGCAGCTCTGAGGGTATAATACAAGATTTAACTCAGGATCAGTAATGTAATGTATGTACACAGTGACTGCACCGCCAGAATAGTGAGTGCAGCTCTGGAGTATAATACAGGAGGTAACTCAGGATCAGTAATGTAATGTATGTGCACAGTGACTGCACCAGCAGAATAGTGAGTGCAGCTCTGGAGTATAAGGCTATGTGCCCACATTGCGGACCTGAAGCATATTTTTTACGCTTCTCCCTGGCGGGAAAATCGCATGCGGATATTACATGCGGTTTTCCCGCCAGGTAGAAGCGTTTGTGAGGCGTCTTTGCATGCATTTCCGCATGCGGGTTATCAAGCACTTCTCCAAGCATCACTTGGAAAAGTGCTTGACAACTTGTTCAGAATGGTAAAAAATAAAAAAATAAACTTTATACTCACCTTCTGATGCATTCTCTGCCCCGTCCGGAGGCTTGTGCGGCTCACGCTGTTGTGTGCAGGACCTGCGGTGACGTCATTGAGTCATGTGGTGGGTCACATGACTCAATGACGTGGCAGGTCCTTCAGACAACAGCGCGACGGAGGGAAAACATCAGAAGATAAGTATAAACTTTATTTTATTCTTTTTTTTACAGGTTCTTTGGTACCCAGGTCTGGATGAGAGTCTCCTCTCATCCAGACTTGGGTACCATCCGCACATTGATTCCGCTGCGCTTCCGCAAAATTAATGAACATGCTGCGGATTTTTGACCGCAGCATATACGCTGCGGAAAAATCCGCAGCATGGGCATTGACATTGCAGAATGCCATTGGGGACCATGGGGTGCGGATATACATGCGTTTTTCAAGCGTTTACGCTGCGGAAATTCCGCAGCATATACGCTTGAAAAACGCTACGTGGGCACACAGCCTAATACAAGATTTAACTCAGGATCAGTAATGTAATGTATGTACACAGTGACTGCACCAGCAGAATAGTGAGTGCAGCTCTGGAGTATAATACAGGATGTAACTCAGGATCAGTAATGTAATGTATGTACACAGTGACTGCACCAGCAGAATAGTGAGAGCAGCTCTGGAGGATAATACAGGATGTAACTCAGGATCAGTAATGTAATGTATGTACACAGTGACTGCACCAGCAGAATAGTGAGTGCAGCTCTGGAGTATAATACAGGATGTAACTCGGGATCAGTAATGTAATTTATGTACACAGTGACTGCACCAGCAGAATAGTGAGTGCAGCTCTGGAGTATAATACAGGATGTAACTCAGGATCAGTAATGTAATGTATGTAGACAGTGAGTGCACCAGCAGAATAGTGAGTGCAGCTCTGGAGTATAATACAGGATGTAACTCAGGATCAGTAATGTAATGTATGTACACAGTGACTACACCAGCAGAATAGTGAGAGCAGCTCTGGAGGATAATACAGGATGTAACTCAGGATCAGTAATGTAATGTATGTACACAGTGACTGCACCAGCAGAATAGTGAGTGCAGCTCTGGAGTATAATACAGGATGTAACTCGGGATCAGTAATGTAATTTATGTACACAGTGACTGCACCAGCAGAATAGTGAGTGCAGCTCTGGAGTATAATACAGGATGTAACTCAGGATCAGTAATATAATGTATGTACACAGTGACTGCACCAGCAGAATAGTGAGTGCAGCTCTGGAGTATAATACAGGATTTAACTCAGGATCAGTAATGTAATGTATGTACACAGTGACTGCACCAGCAGAATAGTGAGTGTAGCTCTGGAGTATAATACAGGATGTAACTCAGGATCAGTAATGTAATGTATGTACACAGTGACTGCACCGGCAGAATAGTGAGTGCAGCTCTGGAGTATAATACAGGATGTAACTCAGGATCAGTAATGTAATGTATGTACACAGTGACTGCACCAGCAGAATAGTGAGTGCAGCTCTGGAGTATAATACAGGATGTAACTCAGGATCAGTAATGTAATGTATGTACACAGTGACTGCACCAGCAGAATAGTGAGAGCAGCTCTGGAGGATAATACAGGATGTAACTCAGGATCAGTAATGTAATGTATGTACACAGTGACTGCACCAGCAGAATAGTGAGTGCAGCTCTGGAGTATAATACAGGATGTAACTCGGGATCAGTAATGTAATGTATGTACACAGTGACTGCACCAGCAGAATAGTGAGTGCAGCTCTGGAGTATAATACAGGATGTAACTCAGGATCAGTAATGTAATGTATGTAGACAGTGAGTGCACCAGCAGAATAGTGAGTGCAGCTCTGGAGTATAATACAGGATGTAACTCAGGATCAGTAATGTAATGTATGTACACAGTGACTGCACCAGCAGAATAGTGAGTGCAGCTCTGGAGTATAATACAGGATTTAACTCAGGATCAGTAATGTAATGTATGTACACAGTGACTGCACCAGCAGAATAGTGAGCGCAGCTCTGGAGTATAATACAGGATGTAACTCAGGATCAGTAATGTAATGTATGTACACAGTGACTGCACCGGCAGAATAGTGATCGCAGCTCTGGAGTATAATACAGGATTTAACTCAGGATCAGTAATGTAATGTATGTACACAGTGACTGCACCAGCAGAATAGTGAGTGCAGCTCTGGAGTATAATACAGGATGTAACTCAGGATCAGTAATGTAATGTATGTACACAGTGACTGCACCAGCAGAATAGTGAGTGCAGCTCTGGAGTATAATACAGGATGTAACTCAGGATCAGTAATGTAATTACAGTTATATGAAAAAGTTTGGGCACCCCTATTAATCTTAAGCTTAATGCTTTATAAAAATTGGTGTTTTTGCAACAGCTATTTCAGTTTGATATATGTAATAACTGTTGGACACAGTAATGTTTCTGCCTTGAAATGAGGTTTATTGTACTAACAGAAAATGTGCAATCTGCATTCAAACAAAATTTGACAGGTGCATAAGTATGGGCACCCTTATCATTTTCTTGTTTTAAATACTCCTACCTACTTTTTTTGGTTTTGCAACCTCATTGAGCTTTGAACTTCATAGCCAGGTGTATGCAATCATGAGAAAAGCTACTTAAAGTGGCCACATGCAAGTTGTTCTCCTGTTTGAATCTCCTCTGAAGAGTGGCATCATGGGCTCCTCAAAACAACTGTCAAATGATCTGAAAACAAAGATTATTCAACATAGTTGTTCAGGGGAAGGATACAAAAAGCTGTCTCAGAGATTTAACCTGTCAGTTTCCACTGTGAGGAACATAGTAAGGAAATGGAAGAACACAGGGACAGTTCTTGTTAAGGCCAGAAGTGGCAGGCCAAGAAAAACATCAGAAAGGCAGAGAAGAAGAATGGTGAGATCAGTCAAGGACAATCCTCAGACCACTTCCAGAGAGCTGCAGCATCAACTTGCTGCAGATGGTGTCACTGTGCATCGGTCAACTATACAACGCACTTTGCACAAGGAGAAGCTGTATGGGAGAGTGATGTGAAAGAAGCCGTTTCTGCAAGCACGCCACAAACAGAGTCGGCTGAGGTATGCAAAAGCACATTTGGAGAAGTCAATTTCTTTTTAGAAGAAGGTCCTGTGGACTGATGAAACCAAGATTGAGTTGTTTGGTCATACAAAAAGGCGTTATGCATGGCGGCAAAAAAACACAGCATTCCAAGAAAAACACTTGCTACCCACAGTAAAATTTGGTGGAGGTTCCATCATGCTTTGGGGCTGTGTGGCCAATGCCGGCACCGGGAATCTTGTTAAAGTTGAGGGACGCATGGATTCCACTCAGTATCAGCAGATTCTTGACAATAATGTTCAAGAATCAGTGATAAAGTTGAAGTTACGCAGGGGATGGATCTTTCAGCAAGACAATGATCCAAAACACCGCTCCAAATCTACTCAGGCATTCATGCAGAGGAACAATTACAATGTTCTGGAATGGCCATCCCAGTCCCCAGACCTGAATATCATTGAACATCTGTGGGATCATTTGAAGAGGCTGTCCATGCTCGGCGACCATCAAACTTAACTGAACTGGAATTGTTTTGTAAAGAGGAATGGTCAAAAATACCTTCATCCAGGATCCAGGAACTCATTAAAAGCTACAGGAAGCGACTAGAGGCTGTTATTTTTGCAAAAGGAGGATCTACTAAATATTAATGTCACTTTTCTGGTGAGGTGCCCATACTTATGCACCTGTCAAATTTTGTTTGAATGCAGATTGCACATTTTCTGTTAGTACAATAAACCTCATTTCAAGGCAGAAACATTACTGTGTCCAACAGTTATTACATAGATCAAACTGAAATAGCTGTTGCAAAAACACCAATTTTTATAAAACAATAAGCTTAAGATTAATAGGGGTGCCCAAACTTTTTCATATAACTGTATGTACACAGTGACTGCACCAGCAGAATAGTGATTGCAGCTCTGGAGTATAACACAGGATGTAACTCAGGATAAGTAATGTATGTACACAGTGACTGCACCAGCAGAATAGTGAGTGCAGCTCTGGAGTATAATACAGGATGTAACTCCGGGTCAGTAATGTAATGTATGTACACAGTGACTGCACCAGCAGAATAGTGAGTGCAGCTCTGGAGTATAATACAGGATGTAACTCAGGATCAGTAATGTAATGTATGTACACAGTGACTGCACAAGAAGAATAGTGAGTGCAGCTCTGGAGTATAGTACAGGATATAACTCAGGATCAGTAATGTAATGTATGTACACAGTGACTGCACCAGCAGAATAGTGAGTGCAGCTCTGGAGTATAATACAGGATGTAACTCAGGATCAGTAATGTAATGTATGTACACAGTGACTGCACCAGCAGAATAGTGAGTGCAGCTCTGGAGTATAATACAGGATGTAACTCAGGATCAGTAATGTATGTACATAGTGACTGCACCAGCAGAATAGTGAGTGCAGCTCTGGAGTATAATACAGGATGTAACTCAGGATCAGTAATGTATGTACACAGTGAGTGCACCAGCAGAATAGTGAGTGCAGCTCTGGAGTATAATACAGGATGTAACTCAGGATCAGTAATGTATGTACATAGTGACTGCACCAGCAGAATAGTGAGTGCAGCTCTGGAGTATAATACAGGATGTAACTCAGGATCAGTAATGTAATGTATGTACACAGTGACTGCACCAGCAGAATAGTGAGTGCAGCTCTGGAGTATAATACAGGATGTAACTCAGGATCAGTAATGTAATGTATGTACACAGTGACTGCACCAGCAGAATAGTGAGTGCAGCTCTGGAGTATAATACAGGATGTAACTCAGGATCAGTAATGTAATGTATGTACACAGTGACTGCACCAGCAGAATAGTGAGTGCAGCTCTGGAGTATAATACAGGATGTAACTCACCATCACTTGTTCGCGCACAGATTTCACATTTGCAGCGTTATTTTTAAACTCCATTTTGGCTTTGTCTCGAGCATCTGTTAGGGATAAACACACAGTAAGACTCTGCGGGCAGCGTGGTTCGGGTCACTGATCTCAGCGGTCACAGTCAGCGAGCACCTTTGTCCGCCTGCCTCCTCTGTCTGGCCTCCTCCTTGGCCCGGGCCTCCCGCTCTTGCTGTGCGATGCTCACCAGCTTCCAGCGGTTACTGATCTACGAGAGAGGAGACGACGCGGCTTACTCCTCCGTCCTGACAGACGGGGGCGCCGCACCCCACACCTCGCACTACTCACCTCAAACATCTTCGTGTTGGGGTCCAGCTTTGCTGCTTGCGAGGCGTGAGCCCCCCGAATATCAGATGGAAGGAACTGAAGGAGAGAGGTGGGTTAACCCTTAATGCACCAGTTTTCTACATTCGTGTGATGGAGCGTTTATACTTTTCCATTCTCGAGATGTTTGCAGTCAGTGAATGGAGACAACAGGGGCAGACGGCCTGGACAGGTGCGGCTCTCATCCCTCCTTATTAATGGACATTTAGCAGTCACAGGAGTTGGCCCTTTTGTGTTCACCCCATTCCAATGATTCCACCAATCCCGGCCCCCCCAGTTACGGAAGCGGACATTTTTAAAGATCTGCGTTTGCGGATTTATATGGATCTGACACAAGAGCAGCGCTCCTGACCCGAGTTCTGACGCTGTGGGCGCCATCAGTGCAGGATCTAGATGTGAATATTCCCATTCACTGACAGCAAAGATCCGAATACTGCAGAATGCGCTGCCCTCGAACGGCCGAGACGTCTCACCATGCGGAAGGGGTTGTCAAAGGACTCCAGTATACTCCTAGCCTTCAGCTGGGCGGGGGAGAGTCCGTCCATCTCGCTACCACCGTCTTCAGGGTCCTAGAAGGAAACATCACAGACGTTCTCAGGCCAATGTAAGACTCGGGGAGAAGTTTAAGTCTCTCTTAAAAGGCATATTCCAAGCAAAAACCATACAGCAGCTGCAGGACTACGGGGTGCGGAGCAGGACAAATTCAGAGTGAGAACAGGGACTCTGCTGCCACCTACTGCATGTAGTGATCCTAGAATTCAGCAAGGACCTGGTCACATGACATAGATATAACCCCCTCGCTGACGCTCCATCTGCAAACGGCTGTTTCGGGATTCTTGTTACCCAGGTGAGAGGTGTCGCTTCTTCCAGTAGGTGGCACTGCAGACTCCGTTCTCTTCCTCTGAGGAGGCCACTTGCGTATTTTATATCCCAGGGAGCATTGCATTGCTTATAGGGCTTCCTATTCCAGCTCAGTGGTCTCAGAGGGATTGTGTCCTTTCAGAAAACTTGTCCCTTTATATACATTTCATTGTAACAAAACAATAAATTCAGCCAATGAAATGTATATAAAAGGGACAAGTTTTCTGAAAGGAGACGGCCCCTTTAAAGGAGAAGTTCAGCAGCCCCATGCAGGCGGGGGTCCTCTGCGCCGTGCTCCACTTACACTGAAGATGGTGATGGCGGCCTCGGGGCGCACGGAGACGGGACTGTGCGCTGCCGGAGGGTCAGGATCCTCGTCACTGAACAGGCTGCCAGCGGAGACTTCTACAACTGGAGCAAAGCAGAGGATGGTACAGGGTTCACTTACTTTTCATACAGAGCACACCGCAAACTTCCTCCGTCAGCGGAGGAGGGAGGCGTATGTCCTTGTACATAACGATGGAGCTGGCGGTGTGCACAGAGTCTACACACAGTACTACTACAGCACAACTCCTTACCTGCCCCGGCCAGGACAAGCTGCCCCATCGGAGATTTGGACAAATCGTGAGGACCAAACAGGACATTCTCCATTTTCTGCGGGAGAGAAAGACAGTAGTTACTGACCCCCCCCGATTACTAGGGAGCAGTAGTCACTGACCACCGCTCACTAGGGGGCGGTATTTACCACATAGAAGAATCGTCCTACCTCAGGGTTCGGCATTGGGCCCTTCTTTTTTGCAGAACTCGTTTCTGACTACGTGGAAAAAGAAAAAGACAAGATAATGAAATGGTTTCAATTAAAAAACCAAGCAAACATTAAAATGGATTGTCCTGTGTATATTATCTCCCCCCACAGTAAAAAGGGATATTAGCTAGATATCCCCTTTCTCTCGAGTTATGAGTCAAACCCCTAGGACTCTTACCGATGCCAAGAACCTGGGCTCTGAGGACCCCGCATGTGATGCAGTGGAGGTCGATCATACGCAACTCTGCTCCAATCATTCTCTAACAGATATCTTAGGCCCTCTCATAAGAATGGATTGAGTGAAAGTGCCCATGGTCGACCTCTGGTTTACTCATATGGGGGTCTTAAGAGCCCAGGTTCTTGGGATTGGTAGGGGTACCAGCGGCTGGACCCCAACCTGGAGAAGCAGCTTTAAGGTCAAGAAAGTGAGGTAGTAGCAATGTGCACTAAGAAATGAGGGAATAAAGGCTCCAGCACATATAGTGCTGGAAGAATTGTGATGAATAGGAACTGCCCACTCCGAGTGAATGGCAAGTTTCAGATCATGAGACCTATTAGACTGCTATGTGCACCAAGCACATTTAAGGAGATGAAGGCAGCAAGTCCATTCAGTTCTCCAGGTCGTGTGTGAAAGGCCACCACTAGGGGGAGCTCAGTGGGCTGTACGCTCCATAGCTCCCTCTAGTGGTGGCTGCAGATTTTAGCTTCAGGATCTGATTGGCCTCAGTGTCTTGCGACATTAAATTCGACCTTAGTAGCCAAGTTGACAATTCTAGAGGCCAAAAGAGAACTTTTGAAGGACATCATTAGAAAACAAATCTTCATACCTTCATTAATGGCTTCTCCCGAGCTCGCTGGATAAGGAGGATCAATTCATTGATCTGCTGTCTCACGAGAGGAGGAACGGGGTTACAACAAGCGATTATCCCCTGGGGCTCCCTAGAAAAATAATGATAGAAAAGATAATTCTAGATATCAGGAACCAAGTTATTCCAGCCAGAAAACCGTATGTAGAAAGGAAGCGGAGGTGGAGGGCGGGGGGCGGACACGGGGCGAGTCGTACGGTCACCATGTGCTCTTACAGGAGATATCCCGGTTAGCACAATGTCTACAAAGAAGATATTTTCTACTTTAGATACTTGATGGGCTTAGGAGCTCTGCTGCTGTTCCTGATCAGAAATCTTATGAGCTTTCACTTACTTGGGAATTTCCTCGGAGATTTTCATCAACATGTGATTGGGTAAGACATACCTGCAATAGAGAGGAGAACGGCAAGAATAAAGCGGCGGGCGCCCTGAAATAAGCTCCAGCCACTCATCACACCGACACCCCACTCACCCCGTGCTTTCATCTTCCTGCCGCGCCATCTTGTCTCTCCAGGCAAAGAGAAGGCGGAAGGCGGCCAACTGCTGAGAGTTCAGATGTTTCTTCAACTTTTGGTAAAGCTCAAGGTAGGAATCCTCAGTATAGATCGGCTTCATGAACCGCTGTATAACGAGCACAGAAAATAACGTCACAGCGTCCAACAGCTACTAAAATACTGCCCCCTATATACAGGAATATAACTACTATAATACTGCCCCCTATATACAGGAATATAACTACTATAATACTGCCCCCTATATACAGGAATATAACTACTATAATACTGCCCCCTATATACAGGAATATAACTACTATAATACTGCCCCCTATGTACAAGAATATAACTACTATAATACTGCCCCCTATGTACAAGAATATAACTACTATAATACTGCCCCTCTGTACAAGAATATAACTACTATAATGCTGCCCCTATGTACAAGAATATAACTACTATAATACTGCCCCCTATGTACAAGAATATAACTACTATAATACTGCCCCTATGTACAAGAATATAGCTACTATAATACTGCCCCTATGTACAAGAATATAGCTACTATAATACTGCCCCTATGTACAAGAATATAACTACTATAATACTGCCCCTATGTACAAGAATATAACTACTATAATACTGCCCCCTATGTACAAGAATATAACTACTATAATACTGCTCCTATGTACAAGAATATAACTACTATAATACTGCCCCTATGTACAAGAATATAACTACTATAATACTGCCCCTATGTACAAGAATATAACTACTATAATACTGCCCCTATGTACAAGAATATAACTACTATAATACTGCCCCCTATGTATAAGAATATAACTACTATAATACTGCCCCCTATGTACAAGAATATAACTACTATAATACTGCTCCTATGTACAAGAATATAACTACTATAATACTGCTCCTATGTACAAGAATATAACTACTATAATACTGCCTCCTATGTACAAGAATATAACTACTATAATACTGCCTCCTATGTACAAGAATATAACTACTATAATACTGCCTCCTATGTACAAGAATATAACTACTATAATACTGCCCCCTATGTATAAGAATATAACTACTATAATACTGCCCCCTATGTACAAGAATATAACTACTATAATACTGCCTCCTATGTACAAGAATATAACTACTATAATACTGTCCCTATGTACAAGAATATAACTACTATAATACTGTCCCTATGTACAAGAATATAATTACTATAATACTGCTCCTATGTACAAGAATATAACTACTATAATACTGCCCCCTATGTACAAGAATATAACTACTATAATACTGCCCCTATGTACAAGAATATAACTACTATAATACTGCCCCCTATGTACAAGAATATAACTACTATAATACTGCCCCTATGTACAAGAATATAACTACTATAATACTGCCCCCTATGTACAAGACTATAACTACTATAATACTGCCCCCTATGTACAAGAATACAACTACTGTAATACTGCTCCCTATGTACAAGAATATAACTACTGTAATACTGCCCCCTATGTACAAGAATATAACTACTATAATACTGCCCCTATGTACAAGAATATAACTACTATAATACTGCCCCCTATGTACAAGACTATAACTACTATAATACTGCTCCTATGTACAAGAATACAACTACTGTAATACTGCTCCCTATGTACAAGATTATAACTACTATAATACTGCTCCTATGTACAAGAATATAACTACTATAATACTGCCCCTATGTACAAGAATATAACTACTATAATACTGCCCCTATGTACAAGAATATAACTACTATAATACTGCCCTTATATACAAGAATATAACTACTATAATACTGTCCTCTATGTACAAGAATATAACTACTATAATACTGCTCCATATATACAAGAATATAACTACTATAATACTGTCCCCTATGTACAAGAATATAACTACTATAATACTGCTCCATATATACAAGAATATAACTACTATAATACTGCCCCTATGTACAAGAATATAACTACTACAACCCCTGGCAAAAATTATGGAATCACCGGGCTCGGAGGATGTTCATTCAGTTGCTTAATGTTGAAAAAAAAGCAGATCACAGACATGGCACAAAACTAAAGTCATTTCAAATGGCAACTTTATGGCTTTAAGAAACACTAAAAGAAATCAAGATTAAAAATGTGGTACTCAGTAAGGGTAATTTTTTTCAGACCAAGCAGAGGGAAAAAATTATGGAATCATGAAAAACAAACACATAAAAGAACACTTCCAATACATCACTAGTATTTTGTTGCACCACCTCTGCCTTTAATAACAGCTTGCAGTCTCTGAGGCATGGACTTAATGAGTGACAAACAGTACTCTTCATCAATCTGGCTCCAACTTTCTCTGATTGCTGTTGCCAGATCAGCTTTGCAGGTTGGAGCCTTGTCATGGACCATTTTCTTCAACTTCCACCAAAGATTTTCACTTGGATTGAGATCCGGACTATTTGCAGGCCATGACATTGACCTCATGCGTCTTCTTTCAAGGAATGTTTTCACAGTTTTTGCTCTATGGCAGGATGCATTATCATCTTGAAAGATGATGTCATTATCCCCAAACATCCTTTCAATCGATGGGATAAGAAAACTGTCCAAAATATCAATGTAAACTTGGGCATTTATTGAAGATGTAATGACAGCCATCTCCCCAGTGCCTTTACCTGACATGCAGCCCCATATCATCAATGACTGTGGAAATTTGCATGTTCTCTTCATGCCGTCATCTTTATAAATCTCATTGGAACGGCACCAAACAAAAGTCCCAGCATCATCACCTTGTCCAATGCAGATTCGCGATTCATCACTGAATATGACTTTCATCCAGTCATCCACAGTCCACGATTGCTTTTCCTTAGCCCATTGTAACCTTGTTTTTTTCAGTTTAGGTGTTAATGATGGCTTATGTTTTAGCTTTTCTGTATGTAAATCCCATTTCCTTTAGGCGGTTTCTTACAGTTCGGTCACAGACATTGACTCTAGTTTCCTCCCATTCGTTCATTTGTTTTGTTGTGCATTTCCTGTTTTGGAGACCTATTGCTTTAAGTTTCCAGTCTTGACGCTTTGATGTCTTCCTTGGTCTACCAGTATGTTTGTCTTTAACAACCTTCCCATGTTGTTTGTATTTGGTCCAGATTTTAGACACAACTGACTGTGAACAACCAACAGCTTTTGCAACATTGCGTGATGATTTACCTTCTTTTAAGAGTTTTATAATCCTCTCCTTTGTTTCAATTGACATCTCTCGTGTTGGAGCCATGATTCATGTCAGTCCACTTGGTGCAACAGCTCTCCAAGGTGTGATCACTCCTTCTTAGATGTAGCCTAACGAGCAGATCTAATTTGATGCAAGTGTTAGTTTTGGAAATGAAAATTTACAGGGTGATTCCATAATTTTTTCCTCAGAATTGAGTGATTCCATCATTTTTTCCCTCTGCTTGGTCTGAAAAAAATTACCCTTACTGAGTACCACATTTTTAATCTTGATTTCTTTTAGTGTTTCTTAAAGCCATAAAGTTGCCATTTGAAATGACTTTAGTTTTTTGCAACATTAAACAACTGAATGAACATCCTCTGAGCCCGGTGATTCCATAATTTTTGCCAGGGGTTGTATAATACTGCCCCCTATGTACAGGAATATAACTACTATAATACTGCCCCCTATGTGATCACATTACTCTTCACCTTCAGACAGATGTCTTTGCTCTTCTGCCAGACGAGGAGGAGGACGTTGCGTTGCCCGTTGTCTACGTTCAGCAGCTCCGTCCTCATCCTGTCGTAGATGTACAGCAGGTAGTGGGTATCGGCTCGGGCGTACTGCAGCATTTCTTCTGGCAGGGGGCTGTAAATCAGATGTCGCTCGTTAGGATCACAAGGTCTCCTCACCGGTGAAGCAGGTGGAGTTCTTACTCACCGGATTCTCCAGTCAGCGAGCTGGTATTTCTTATCGGACTCCACATTGCAGTAGAGTCGGAGCAGATGGTCCAGAGAGTTCCTCCCCAGGTTGAGCAGACGAGATGCTTGATGGGTATCAAACATGTTCACAATGTACAAACCAAAGTCCTTCTGGAGCCACTCAATGTCCGAATCTGCCCCATGCAAAACCTACAGAGATAAGAGGAAATACAAGTTACATTACTTATCCTGTATTATCCTCCAGAGCTGCACTCACTATTCTGCTGGTGCAGTCACTGTGTACATATATTACTGACCCTGAGTTACATCCTGTATTATCCTCCAGAGCTGTACTCACTATTCTGCTGGTGCAGTCACTGTGTACATACATTACATTACTGATCCTGAGTTACATCCTGTATTATACTCCAGAGCTGCACTCACTATTCTGCTGGTGCATTCACTGTGTACATACATTACTGATCCTGAGTTTCCTCCTGTATTATACTCCAGAGCTGCACTCACTATTCTGCTCTATATATAACCGCCCCCCCCCCACCCATTTTCAGGCCCCCTGGTGTCTCTCCCTCGGGCTCGAACCTTGACGATCGCTGGGTCGGTGAAGCTCTCGTTCAGGATGTGCAGGTCGCTCCGCAGCTCCAGGACGTCGATGATGTAGTCGTCGGTGCGGGTGGAGATCTGCATGAGGCAGGTGAGACCCAGGAAACTCCTGTACGAATGATGCTGTGGAGGGAAGTCATTAGTAATATCCTCTGCCCCCCGAATAGTCAGTGCCGCCCCCGGGGTCTCCTCACCTCCAGATCTATGGCAAACTCTGAGCACCGCAGCAACTTCTCATTCAACTGCACCAGATCCTCCAGCGTGGTGATCAACTGACAGGACGACTCACCCACGGGGCAGTAGGGCTGGAGACAGAATGGGAGCACAATCAGCCAGCAGTGTAAAGCATGGTGGTGTGTATCCTTGTTCGTATAGGTATATCCAACGTCTATGTATATAAACTCTTCTATCCTACATCTAAAGTGTCAGGAAAGAGAATGCAGGACCCTTCTGAATTCAGCCCTCCATACTTTACACTGCAGGCTGAACTTTTAAAAAAAAAAAAAAAAAAGTTTAGTTACTTCTAAATTTTATTGCATATCAGAAGTTTTATCCTGAATACCCCCCCCCCCCCATTAGGTGATATACTGTCGGACAAGCGAATGTCTTTGGAGCAGGAACCCCCCAGTTCTCCCTGCACCCACCTGGATCTCTGGCACTTTTAGGGACGACTCCACGGGGACGAAGTGATCCAGTTCATACTGATAGGGGTGCGAGAACCTACGAATACATCGACCAGATGTGAGAAAATGCAGCAACTGACAGTAGCCAGCCGGCTGATGAAAGGAGACAATAGCGGGGACATCGGCCTCCTGCTTACACGTCTTCCTCGGGCTGCTCCATCCTCTGCTGATGGATGAAGTCGGCGAGAGCAGCGGGGACGTCCCGCTCTTCAGGACGCTGCTGTCGGTCCCTCCTGTTCCTGAGAACTAAGTTAAGAGTGAAATTTGGATTAAAAGTCTCCAGTCCTGTGCGGACTTATGTGTCTCCATGGTAACAGACTACAGACGAGCCCTGCGTAGTCAGGAGTGACCACTTTTTATAGGTAGCGCCCTCTGATCTCACCTTCTGGCAGCGGCTTCTGAGCGTTTGGTTTCACAAAGATTTTGGGGGTGAAAGGGGTGTTGGAGTTATCAATCTTCTCCTTGAACTTGAGTTGCGGTCGGGGGATGTTCTTGGCGTGAAGCAGCCGGAAAGTCTCCGCTTTGCCTTTCCTGCTGGAGTCGCTGCCCTAGAGACGAAGAAGTGGAAAATCAGCTACTGTGGACACTCCAGCTGACCTGCTGTGCTTCCCCCATGCTTTACACTGCAGCTTTGCTTGTTCACATTGGCCGCTTAGTGTACAAGTACAAATCCAGCAAAAACCTGCTGCATAACAACTAGGCAGGACTAACCTTGTTGGGTTTGGGGCTCATAAGAGATAGGGGGAGCTTTGCGCCTCTTTAATTTCTCACCTTGCGGTTCCAGCTGGAGACGATGGTCTTCGGGGCCTGCAGTCCGGCAGGGAGGATTGGCTGCTGACTCCGGTTGACGCCGACGGCTTCATCCAGTAAAATACCCTGAAATGAAAGACCCCTTTAATTCCCAATCTCGTCAGCAGCAGCAGAGGCCTGTGGACAGCAGAACTCACCACCCTTTCCAGCACGGCGTCGTTGGCATCCACCAGCAAATCAAATTTATCCTCCAGCGCGGTAACCTGGCTGCGGTCCTTGATATGACTGCGGCAGCCATGATACTGCATGATCCGGCTCATACTATGGGGAGAGACAAGAAAGGAGTGAGGACAGGGGGCCGCGCATGCTCCATCTGCCCATTATGTTTGAATGGGAGGTCTCATACAGCGGAGATGACAGGGGCCGCGCATGCTCCTCCCCATTTCTTGGTATGGGGGGGGGGGGGGGTCTGTGTACAGCAAAGGAGGCAGCGCATGCTCCATCTCCCCATTTCTTGGTATGGGGGGAGATCTGTATACAGCAGAGGGGCCACGCATGCTCCATCTCCCCATTTCTTGGTATGGGGGGGGTCTGTGTACAACAGAGGGGGCCGCGCATGCTCCATCTCCCCATTTCTTGGTATGGGAGGGGGGGGGGTCTGTGTACAGCAGAGGGGGCCACGCATGCTCCATCTCCCCATTTCTTTGTATGGGGGAGGGGGGGTGTCTGTGTACAGCAGACGGGGCCGCGCATGCTCCATCTCCCCATTTCTTGGTATGGGGGGGTCTGTATACAGCAGACGGGGCCGCGCATGCTCCATCTCCTCATTTCTTGGTATGGGGGGGGTCTGTATACAGCAGAGGGGACCGCGCATGCTCCATCTCCCCATTTCTTGGTATGGGGGGGTCTGTGTACAGCAGAGGGGGCCGCACATGCTCCATCTCCCCATTTCTTGGTATGGGGTGGGTCTGTGTACAGCAGAGGGGGCCGCACATGCTCCATCTCCCCATTTCTTGGTATGGGGTGGGTCTGTATACAGCAGAGGGGGCCGCGCATGCTCCATCTCCCCATTTCTTGGTATGGGGTGGGTATGTGTACAGCAGAGGGGGCCGCGCATGCTCCATCTCCCCATTTCTTGGTATGGGGGGTCTGTGTACAGCAGAGGGGGACGTGCATGCTCCATCTCCCCATTTCTTGGTATGGGGGGGTCTGTGTACAGCAGAGGGGGACGTGCATGCTCCATCTCCCCATTTCTTGGTATGGGGGGGTCTGTGTACAGCAGAGGGGGACGTGCATGCTCCATCTCCCCATTTCTTGGTATGGGGGGTCTGTATGCAGCAGAGTGGGCCACGCATGCTCCATCTACCCTTTGCGGACGTGCTGCTGCCCCCGATCACAGCTCTGAGGGTCTTACCAGTGCAATAGGTGGTCGCCCTGCTCCTCACAGAAGGCCCGGAATCCAGGAAAGCTGCGGTAGAAGTCGTACTCATCCCCGCACTGCGGGAGGCCCGTGGAGGCCTTGGTGGTTCGGACGACCGTCCCCAGGGCGTGCTGGTAACAGAGAGAAAAGAGACGTCCGATTGTGGCGTCCTCCACCTGCAGGGGCGCTCCGCCGAGACCTGTTCCTTAGGGGCGGAGTCTGGAACAGATCACCTGACCCTGTACTCCACCCCTCTGGACATTATATCATATGAGGGTCCGAGACCCCAATGGAGACACAGGAGCCGCTCAGCGATCAGAAATATGGTGTAAAACTGAGACGTAACCCATAGCAACGAACCGTGGTGCCGGACTACAACTCCTAGCATGCCCCGATAGCAGCTGGCTGCACCCTGGGAGTTGTAGTTTAACTGCAAACACAGCTGAGGGATTTCTGCCACTGACTGACCTGGAGTTGTGCTCTGCAGCCATTAATGCTGCACACAAATCTCTGGGGCTCAGGCTGCAGATCAGAGGATTCCTCCATTATCCCATGATGCACCGCGCTGTTACCGCACGGACTCGTTCTACTCACAGACCTTCACAAACGCATCGGTGTCCGGGAAGCCGGGGATGGGCTCTGCCGGCCGCTCCGCGCCTCCTCCGCTGCCCCCGGGCGTCGCCATCGCGCTCGGCACGCCTGCAGCGGGCGCAGACATCTTGGAACCGAGCAGTGGTGACGTCAGAGGTGAGATGCAACGGAACTCTGGGATATGACGTCTGCGTGAGGCGGTGCAGGCGGCCATGTTGGTGGAGGCACAGATGAGAGAGCTTGTACTTGTGGGAGATCTGTAGTGAGAACTGCGGGAGTGACGGCCGGGAATCGGGGGAACATGGAGCCATAAAGGACACCCCCGGGGCTGCAACGTGACCCCCAAATATTACATAACTACGAAATGACCAATGACCCCAGGCCAGTCCCCTCAATGTGTAGACAAGCCCCAAACCAGATCCACATGTGTATACAAGCTTCAGATCAGCCTCTTCATAGCGATGCAGACCCCAGACCAGCCCCCTTCATGTGGAGACAGATCCCCAATGAGTAGACAGACCCCTGACGAGCCCCCCTCATGTGTATACAGACCCCAGACCAGCCCCCCCTCATGTGGAGACAGATCCCCCAATGAGTAGACAGACCCCTGATGAGCCCCCCTCATGTGTATACAGACCCCAGACCAGCCCCCCCTCATGTGGAGACAGATCCCCCAATGAGTAGACAGACCCCTGACGAGCCCCCCTCATGTGTATACAGACCCCTGATGAGCCCACCAATGCGTAGACAGACCCATGACAAGCCCTCCTCATGTGTAGACAGACCCCCAGACCAGCCCCCCTCATGGCTATACAAAGATCCCCCCCCCATGTGTATACAGACCCCTCACCAGAACCCCTCATCTGTAATTACCAAAGACCCCAGACTAGAACTCATTCATGATCTATACAGACCCCAAACCAGACCCTGTCTATTCAGATCCCAGACCAGATCCCCCCCATGTGTATACAGACCCCAAAGCATTCCCTACCATCAATACGGCCACCCTCCCCATGTCTATACAGACACCAGCGCCCCCCCTCTCCACCAACTACTAACCACCAGACCTACCCTCCCCCCTATACAGACCAGACCTCCTCTCCCTTCTATATAGACCTCCCCCTCAATACAGACCTCCCCTCCCCCTCTATACAGACCAGAGCTCCCCTCCCCCCTATACAGACCTCCCCCTCAATACAGACCTCCCCCTCAATACAGACCTCCCTTCCCCCCTATACAGACCAAACCTTCCCTCCCCCTCTATACAGACCAGACCTCCCCTCCCCCTCTATACAGACCAGACCTCCCCTCCCCCTCTATACAGACCAGACCTCCCCTCCCCCTCTATACAGACCAGACCTCCCCTCCCCCTCTACACAGACCAGACCTTCCCTCCCCCCTAAACAGACCAGACCTGCCCTCCCCTCTATACAGACCTCCCCCCTCCTCTATACAGACCAGACCTCCCGCTCTATACAGACCTCCCCTCCCCCCTATACAGACAAGACCTCCCCCTCTATACAGACCAGACCTCCCCTTCCCCTCTATACAGACCAGACCCCCCCCCTCAATAGACCAGGCCTCCCCTCTATACAGACCAGAGCTCCCCTCCCCCTCTATACAGACCAGACCTCCCCTCCCCCTCTACACAGACCAGACCTTCGTTCCCCCCTAAACAGACCAGACCTGCCCTCCCCTCTATACAGACCTCCCCCCTCCTGTATACAGACCAGACCTCCCGCTCTATACAGACAAGACCTCCCCCTCTATACAGACCAGACCTCCCCTTCCCCTCTATACAGACCAGACCCCCCCCCCTCAATAGACCAGGCCTCCCCCCTATACAGACCAGAGCTCCCCTCCCCCCTATACAGACCAGAGCTCCCCTCCCCCTCTATACAGACCAGACCTCCCCTCCTCCTCTATACAGACCAGAGCCCCCTTCCCCCTCTATACAGACCAGAGCTCCCCTCCCCCTCTATACAGACCAGACCTCCCCCTCTATACAGACCAGACCTCCCCTCACCCCCTATACAGACCAGAGCTCCCCTCCCCCTTATACAGACCAGAGCTCCCCTCACCCCCTATACAGACCAGAGCTCCCCTCCCCTATACAGACCAGAGCTCCCCTCCCCCTCTATACAGACCAGACCTGCCCTCCCCCCTAAACAGACCAGACCTCCCCCTCTATACAGACCAGAGCTCCCCTCCCCCTCTATACAGACCAGACCTCCCCCTCTATACAGACCAGAGCTCCCCTTCCCCTCTATACAGACCAGAGCTCCCCTCCCCCTCTATACAGACCAGAGCTCCCCTCCCCCTCTATACAGACCAGAGCTCCCCTCCCCCTCTATACAGACCAGAGCTCCCCTCCCCCTCTATACAGACCAGAGCTCCCCTCCCCCTTATACAGACCAGACCTCCCCCCTCCTCTATACAGACCAGACCTCCCCCTCTATACAGACAAGACCTCCCCTTCCCCTCTATACAGACCAGACCCCCCCTCAATAGACCAGACCTCCCCTCTATACAGACCAGACCTCCCCTCCCCCTCTATACAGACCAGACCTCCCCCTCTATACAGACAAGACCTCCCCCTTTATACAGACCAGACCTCCCCTTCCCCTCTATACAGACCAGATCCCCCCTCAATAGACCAGACCTCCCCTCAATAGACCAGACCTCCCCTCTATACAGACCAGAGCTCCCCTCCCCCTCTATACAGACCAGACCTGCCCTCCCCCTCTATACAGACCAGAGCTCCCCTCCCCCTCTATACAGACCAGACCTCCCCCTCTATACAGACAAGACCTCCCCCTTTATACAGACCAGACCTCCCCTTCCCCTCTATACAGACCAGACCCCCCCTCAATAGACCAGACCTCCCCTCTATACAGACCAGACCTCCCCTCCCCCTCTATACAGACCAGACCTTCCCCCCCATACAGACCCGACCTCCCCTCCCCCCTATACAGACCAGACCTCCCCTTCCCCTCTATACAGACCAGAGCTCCCCTCCTCCTCTATACAGACCAGAGCTCCCCTCCCCCTCTATACAGACCAGAGCTCCCCTCCCCCTCTATACAGACCAGAGCTCCCCTCCCCCCTATACAGACCAGAGCTCCCCTCCCCCTCTATACAGACCAGAGCTCCCCTCCCCCTCTATACAGACCAGAGCTCCCCTTCCCCTCTATATAGACCAGAGCTCCCCTTCCCCTCTATATAGACCAGAGCTCCCCTCCCCCTCTATACAGACCAGAGCTCCCCTCCCCCTTATACAGACCAGAGCTCCCCTCCCCCTCTATACAGACCTGCCCTCCCCCTAAACAGACCAGACCTGCCCTCCCCTCCCCTCTATACAGACCAGAGCTCCCCTCTATACAGACCAGACCTCCCCTCCCCCTCTATACAGACCAGACCTGCCCTCCCCCCTAAACAGACCAGACCTGCCCTCCCCTCTATACAGACCAGAGCTCCCCTCCCCCTCTATACAGACCAGAGCTCCCCTCCCCCTTATACAGACCAGACCTCCCCCCTCCTCTATACAGACCAGACCTCCCCCTCTATACAGACAAGACCTCCCCTTCCCCTCTATACAGACCAGACCCCCCCTCAATAGACCAGACCTCCCCTCAATAGACCAGACCTCCCCTCTATACAGACCAGACCTCCCCTCCCCCTCTATACAGACCAGACCTCCCCTCCCCCTCTATACAGACCAGAGCTCCCCTCCCCCTCTATACAGACCAGAGCTCCCCACCCCCTCTATACAGACCAGACCTCCCCTTCCCCTCTATACAGACCAGAGCTCCCCTCCCCCCTAAACAGACCAGACCTGCCCTCCCCTCTATACAGACCTCCCCCCTCCTCTATACAGACAAGACCTCCCCCTTTATACAGACCAGACCTTCCCCCCCATACAGACCAGACCTCCCCTTCCCCTCTATACAGACCATACCCCCCCTCAATAGACCAGACCTCCCCTCACCCTCTATACAGACCAGAGCTCCCCTCCACCTCTATACAGACCAGAGCTCCCCTCCCCCTCTATACAGACCAGACCTCCCCCTCTATACAGACAAGACCTCCCCTTTATACAGACCAGACCTCCCCTTCCCCTCTATACAGACCAGACCCCCCCTCAATAGACCAGACCTCCCCTCTATACAGACCAGAGCTCCCCTCCCCCTCTATAGACCAGAGCTCCCCTCCCCCTCTATACAGACCAGAGCTCCCCTCCCCCTCTATACAGACCAGAGCTCCCCTCCTCCTCTATACAGACCTGAGCTCCCCTCCCCCTCTATACAGACCAGAGCTCCCCTCCCCCTCTATACAGACCAGACCTCCCCTCTATACAGACCAGACCTCCCCTCTATACAGACCAGACCTCCCCCCTAAACAGACCAGACCTGCCCTCCCCTCTATACAGACCAGAGCTCCCCTCCCCCTCTATACAGACCAGACCTGCCCTCCCCCCTAAACAGACCAGACCTGCCCTCCCCTCTATACAGACCAGAGCTCCCCTCCCCCTCTATACAGACCAGAGATCCCCTCCCCCTTATACAGACCTCCCCCCTCCTCTCTACAGACCAGACCTCCCCCTCTATACAGACAAGACCTCCCCTTCCCCTCTATACAGACCAGACCCCCCAATAGACCAGAGCTCCCCTCCCCCTCTATACAGACCAGAGCTCCCCTCCCCCTCTATACAGACAAGACCTCCCCCTCTATACAGACCAGACCTCCCCTTCCCCTCTATACAGACCAGACCCCCCCTCAATAGACCAGACCTCCCCTCCCCCTCTATACAGACCAGACCTCCCCTCCCCCTCTATACAGACCAGAGCTCCCCTCCCCCTCTATACAGACCAGAGCTCCCCTCCCCCTCTATACAGACCAGAGCTCCCCTCCCCCTCTATACAGACCAGAGCTCCCCTCCCCCCTAAACAGACCAGACCTGCCCTCCCCTCTATACAGACCTCCCCCCTCCTCTATACAGACAAGACCTCCCCCTTTATACAGACCAGACCTTCCCCCCATACAGACCAGACCTCCCCTTCCCCTCTATACAGACCATACCCCCCCTCAATAGACCAGACCTCCCCTCCCCCTCTATACAGACCAGACCTCCCCTCACCCTCTATACAGACCAGAGCTCCCCTCACCCCCTATACAGACCAGAGCTCCCCTCCCCCTTATACAGACCAGAGCTCCCCTCCCCTTCTATACAGACCAGAGCTCCCCCTCTATACAGACCAGAGCTCCCCTCCCCCTCTATACAGACCAGACCTCCCCTCACCCTCTATACAGACCAGACCTCCCCTCCCCTCTATACAGACCAGACCTCCCCTCCCCCTCTATACAGACCAGACCTCCCCTCACCCTCTATACAGACCAGACCTCCCCTCCCCTCTATACAGACCAGACCTCCCCTCCCCCTCTATACAGACCAGAGCTCCCCTCCCCCCTAAACAGACCAGACCTCCCCCTCTATACAGACCTCCCCTCTCCCCTATACAGACAAGACCTCCCCCTTTATACAGACCAGACCTCCCCTCACCCCCTATACAGACCAGACCTCCCCTCCCCCTCTATACAGACCAGACCTCCCCTCCCCCTCTATACAGACCAGAGCTCCCCTCCCCCCTAAACAGACCAGACCTGCCCCCTCCTCTATACAGACCAGACCTCCCCTCCCCCCTATACAGACAAGACCTCCCCCTTTATACAGACCAGACCTCCCCTCACCCCCTATACAGACCAGACCTCCCCTCCCCCTCTATACAGACCAAACCTCCCCTCCCCCTCTATACAGACCAGACCTCCCCTCCCCCTCTATACAGACCAGACCTTCCGCCCCATACAGACCCGACCTCCCCCCTATACCGACCAGACCTCCCCTCCCCCTCTATACAGACCAGAGCTCCCCTCCCCCTCTATACAGACCAGAGCTCCCCTCCCCCTCTATACAGACCAGAGCTCCCCTCCCCCTCTATACAGACCAGAGCTCCCCTCCCCCCTATACAGACCAGAGCTCCCCTCCCCCTCTATACAGACCAGAGCTCCCCTCCTCCTCTATACAGACCAGACCTCCCCTCCCCCTCTATACAGACCAGACCTCCCCCTCTATACAGACCAGAGCTCCCCTCCCCCTCTATACAGACCAGAGCTCCCCTCCCCCTCTATACAGACCAGAGCTCCCCTCCCCCTCTATACAGACCAGAGCTCCCCCTCTATACAGACCAGACCTCCCCTCACCCCCTATACAGACCAGACCTCCCCCTCTATACAGACCAGACCTCCCCTCACCCCCTATACAGACCAGAGCTCCCCTCCCCCTCTATACAGACCAGAGCTCCCCTCCCCCTCTATACAGACCAGACCTGCCCTCCCCTCTATACAGACCAGAGCTCCCCTCCCTCTCTATACAGACCAGAGCTCCCCTGACCCCCTATACAGACCAGAGCTCCCCTCCCATATACAGACCAGAGCTCCCCTCCCCCTCTATACAGACCAGACCTGCCCTCCCCCCTAAACAGACCAGACCTGCCCTCCCCTCTATACAGACCAGAGCTCCCCTCCCCCTTATACAGACCAGACCTCCCCCCTCCTCTATACAGACCAGACCTCCCCCTCTATACAGACAAGACCTCCCCTTCCCCTCTATACAGACCAGACCCCCCCTCAATAGACCAGACCTCCCCTCTATACAGACCAGACCTCCCCTCCCCCTCTATACAGACCAGACCCCCCCTCAATAGACCAGACCTCCCCTCTATACAGACCAGACCTCCCCTCCCCCTCTATACAGACCAGAGCTCCCCTCCCCCTCTATACAGACCAGAGCTCCCCTCCCCCTCTATACAGACCAGAGCTCCCCTCCCCCCCTATACAGACCAGAGCTCCCCTCCCCCTCTATACAGACCAGAGCTCCCCTCCCCCTCTATACAGACCAGACCTCCCCTCCCCCCTATACAGACCAGAGCTCCCCTCACCCCCTATACAGACCAGAGCTCCCCTCACCCCCTATACAGACCAGAGCTCCCCTCACCCCCTATACAGACCAGACCTCCCCTCACCCCCTATACAGACCAGACCTCCCCTCACCCCCTATACAGACCAGACCTCCCCTCACCCCCTATACAGACCAGACCTCCCCTCCCCCCCTATACAGACCAGACCTCCCCTCCCCCCCTATACAGACCAGACCTCCCCTCCCCCTCTATACAGACCAGACCTCCCCTCCCCCTCTATACAGACCAGAGCTCCCCTCAATAGACCAGACCTCCCCTCAATAGACCAGACCTCCCCTCTATACAGACCAGACCTCCCCTCCCCCTCTATACAGACCAGACCTCCCCTCCCCCTCTATACAGACCAGAGCTCCCCTCCCCCCTAAACAGACCAGACCTCCCCCTCTATACAGACCAGACCTCCCCTCCCCCTCTATACAGACCAGACCTCCCCTCACCCCCTATACAGACCAGACCTCCCCTCACCCCCTATACAGACCAGACCTCCCCTCCCCCTCTATACAGACCAGACCTCCCCTCCCCCTCTATACAGACCAGAGCTCCCCTCCCCCTCTATACAGACCAGAGCTCCCCTCCCCCTCTATACAGACCAGAGCTCCCCTCCTCCTCTATACAGATCAGACCTCCCCCTCTATACAGACCAGAGCTCCCCTCCTCCTCTATACAGACCAGACCTCCCCTCCCCTCTATACAGACCAGACCTCCCCTCCCCCTCTATACAGACCTCCCCTCCCCTCCCCTCTATACAGACCAGACCTCCCCTCCCCCTCTATACAGACCAGACCTCCCATCACCCCCTATACAGACCAGAGCTCCCCTCCGCCTCTATACAGACCAGAGCTCCCCTCCCCCTCTATACAGACCAGAGCTCCCCTCCCCCTCTATACAGACCAGAGCTCCCCTCCCCCTCTATACAGACCAGACCTCCCCTCCCCCTCTATACAGACCAGACCTCCCCCTCTATACAGACCTCCCCTCCCCCTCTATACAGACCAGACCTCCCCCTCTATACAGACCAGACCTCCCCTCCCCCTCTATACAGACCAGACCTCCCCTTCCCCTCTATACAGACCAGAGCTCCCCTCCCTCTCTATACAGACCAGAGCTCCCCTGACCCCCTATACAGACCAGAGCTCCCCTCCCATATACAGACCAGAGCTCCCCTCCCCCTCTATACAGACCAGACCTGCCCTCCCCCCTAAACAGACCAGACCTGCCCTCCCCTCTATACAGACCAGAGCTCCCCTCCCCCTTATACAGACCAGACCTCCCCCCTCCTCTATACAGACCAGACCTCCCCCTCTATACAGACAAGACCTCCCCTTCCCCTCTATACAGACCAGACCCCCCCTCAATAGACCAGACCTCCCCTCTATACAGACCAGACCTCCCCTCCCCCTCTATACAGACCAGACCCCCCCTCAATAGACCAGACCTCCCCTCTATACAGACCAGACCTCCCCTCCCCCTCTATACAGACCAGAGCTCCCCTCCCCCTCTATACAGACCAGAGCTCCCCTCCCCCTCTATACAGACCAGACCTCCCCTCCCCCCCTATACAGACCAGAGCTCCCCTCCCCCTCTATACAGACCAGAGCTCCCCTCCCCCTCTATACAGACCAGACCTCCCCTCCCCCCTATACAGACCAGAGCTCCCCTCACCCCCTATACAGACCAGAGCTCCCCTCACCCCCTATACAGACCAGAGCTCCCCTCACCCCCTATACAGACCAGACCTCCCCTCACCCCCTATACAGACCAGACCTCCCCTCCCCCCCTATACAGACCAGACCTCCCCTCCCCCCCTATACAGACCAGACCTCCCCTCCCCCCCTATACAGACCAGACCTCCCCTCCCCCTCTATACAGACCAGACCTCCCCTCCCCCTCTATACAGACCAGAGCTCCCCTCAATAGACCAGACCTCCCCTCTATACAGACCAGACCTCCCCTCCCCCTCTATACAGACCAGACCTCCCCTCCCCCTCTATACAGACCAGAGCTCCCCTCCCCCCTAAACAGACCAGACCTCCCCCTCTATACAGACCAGACCTCCCCTCCCCCTCTATACAGACCAGACCTCCCCTCACCCCCTATACAGACCAGACCTCCCCTCACCCCCTATACAGACCAGACCTCCCCTCCCCCTCTATACAGACCAGACCTCCCCTCCCCCTCTATACAGACCAGAGCTCCCCTCCCCCTCTATACAGACCAGAGCTCCCCTCCCCCTCTATACAGACCAGAGCTCCCCTCCTCCTCTATACAGATCAGACCTCCCCCTCTATACAGACCAGAGCTCCCCTCCTCCTCTATACAGACCAGACCTCCCCTCCCCTCTATACAGACCAGACCTCCCCTCCCCCTCTATACAGACCTCCCCTCCCCTCCCCTCTATACAGACCAGACCTCCCCTCCCCCTCTATACAGACCAGACCTCCCATCACCCCCTATACAGACCAGAGCTCCCCTCCGCCTCTATACAGACCAGAGCTCCCCTCCCCCTCTATACAGACCAGAGCTCCCCTCCCCCTCTATACAGACCAGAGCTCCCCTCCCCCTCTATACAGACCAGACCTCCCCTCCCCCTCTATACAGACCAGACCTCCCCCTCTATACAGACCTCCCCTCCCCCTCTATACAGACCAGACCTCCCCCTCTATACAGACCAGACCTCCCCTCCCCCTCTATACAGACCAGACCTCCCCTTCCCCTCTATACAGACCAGAGCTCCCCTCCCCCTCTATACAGACCAGACCTCCCCTCCCCCTCTATACAGACCAGACCTCCCTTCCCCTCTATACAGACCAGAGCTCCCCTCCCCCCTCTATACAGACCAGACCTCCCCTCCCTTTCTATACAGACCAGACCTCCCCTCCCCCTCTATACAGACCAGACCTCCCCCTCTATAGACCTCCCCTCCCCCTCTATTCCCGGCCCCACAGGTCCTGTTCACATGAGCGTACACAGCTGCTGTTTTTCCCATCCATATCACCCCGGCTCCTGTGCGGCCGTCGTTCCCCCAGAGACAGAGGATGATGGGCGATCCAGGAGAACATCACACCCAACATCCGTCACCTCCTCCCAAAGCCGCAGACACATTGGACTTATCCCGCTGGGCAGCTGATGATGGGGGGAGTAGTCCTGCTGACGGGGAATAAGTCCACATCTCCAGAGCAGAATAATTGATCAATGTTTATTAAGAAGTTTAATCGATAAAGAAAAAAAAAAATAAATGTCCAGTGTAATGCCGGGATCAGCCACACGGGGCAGACAACTGCTCGAGTAGCAACTCCTCACCGCCAGTTCATTCTCATCCTCTCTGCAGGTCGGGACACAGGAGCCATTGGAGGAATCGCTATTTAAGCAATTTCCAAACGTAATAAATCTACATTGCATTGAACATAAAAAGCCGTGAGGCGACGGCGGCGGATACAAGTCCCTGGATACGTCACCGCTGTGCATACTGCGGCCGTAGTGTTGTACTACAAGTCACAGCAATCCACAACCTTCACGCCGTGCTGAGACTTGTAGTTACACAGCAGTTGGGCAGCCGTGGGGTGTGCACTATCCTTCATAAATCCAGGACTGGGACCGGGACCACCACAAATATGGCGGCCAGCGTGTGGCGAGACCTCCCCCGGTCCCAGTATGGCCACTGGCGGGGGGGGATGCAGGAGAGAATAAGAAAACGATATATTTACACGAATTTTCATCAGATTATCGGTCCAGTGATCAGAGGAGACAAATCTGGTGCCTGCAGCCTCCACTAGGGGGAGCTCCACACTGCACGCGACCTCATTGCATTTAAGGTTATTTTCTTGAGCATTTTCTTTGTTAAAGGGGACTTCGATATTGATGATCTATCCCAAGGACTGGATCGCTGGGGGGGGGGTCAGACATCGATCAGCTGTTGTAAGCAGTGTGAACCATGTAGTGACATTTGTCAGCTACTGCAAACAGCTGATTGATGGGGGTGCATGTTGTAATAGCTGCTACTGATCTAGGATTTATGACCTTTCCTAAGTTTGAGACCATCCCTTTAAATGAGATTTTTCTCACTCCCCTCTCTGACACTAAAAGTCCTGGATCCACTGGTGGCAGTGACGAGTCATCTCAGGCTCCCCGCACTTATAGTAAAGACTTATCTCATCCCTTCTGAGGAGCAGTGAGGGAGCTGCGGGGCAGCAGGGGGCAGTGACGAGTCATCTCAGGCTCCCCGCACTTATAGTAAAGACTTATCTCATCCCTTCTGAGATCCCGAGTGCAAGCAGGAGCAGTGAGGGAGCTGCGGGGCAGCAGGGAGCAGTGAGGGAGCTGCGGGGCAGCAGGGGGCAGTGAGGGAGCTGCGGGGCAGCAGGGGGCAGTGAGGGGATGCTGGATTTTCGACGTGGATTTCACCTTTTTGTAATGAACGGGGTGAAATCTGAGGCAAATCCGCGAGAAGCAGATGCATGTACGACAGGTGTGCAGCTGAGATCTCCGTAGTGGAGGTGCAAGGATCCAGAATTGATTCATTTAAAAGGGCTTGTCCAGAACAAATGCATGTCCTACCATTAGGATTGGTAAATATTAGAATTGTGTTGGGGTCCAGCGCCCCCAAACCGATCAGAAGTTCCCAGCTTCTGCTGCGTCTGAATGTACATAGTGCGCCGCGTAGTGGTCGATCTCGGTACTGCACTCACTTTCTGACATATCCTAAGGATGGATCATCAATATCTTCGTCCTGAAAAACCTTTTCTTTAAAAAGAAAAAAATCGGAATAAAAAAAATTAAATCGAGGACAGTCCCATTAAGCGACACCCATAATCTTTATGGTGGCAGTTCCCTACACGTCCGTTACGCAGGAGCCGTCTGTGGATCCTGAACACGTCGGGTGTTTTAGGACGTCCGCCACTAAATCCCCATGCATTACTCACAAAAAAATAAAATATATAAAAAGTTCCAACATAATATATAACCAGAGCGGCGCTGGCCGATGCGATTGGCGTCACATCTACATTTATCATTTCATAATTCTTCACAGTCGGTCACGTCCGGCTACCCATGTCTGCCAATAATTGTTCGGAGCGGTCTTGATTTTTGGCTGGGTACCGGCTCCCGCGCCCGGTCGGCTGACGGGCGCTAAACATGATTGGTGCGTTCCCTCTAAGTACATAAATCCGTCCCGGGGGCTGGGAAGGAAGAGGCTTTATATCCGGCGGCCCAGAGTTCATGGCTGGGCGAACGGAAGATACACTTGGTGGTCGGTGGGGTCCGTCGTGCGGCCAGGAGCACCGATCCGAGGTGAGGAGGGAGAGGTGGAAACCGCTGCTACCAGAACGGGCACCTGGAGGGAGAAAGAAGGGAGAAAACTCAATCCAATAGCTCTAAAAGTTCTGGAGTTTCAAGGATTATTGGACTGGAAAAGAGCGGAATGCTAAAATCCTGGATTCTAGTATCCACCACTAGGGGGAGCTCTCTTACATTACATGCAGTGAGCTCCCCCTAGTGGTGACCGTAAGGACTCAATTTGGGCCATAAAAAAGAAACGATAGACACCCACTGCGAATATTACTAAGGTTCTGGAGTTTCTGGGATCAGGAAAAAGTGGACCGTCCTTATAGAGCTCAATGCTAAAATCCTGGCTTCTAGTGTCCACCACTAGAGGGAGCTCACACAGACTGCAGGGAGCTCCCCCTAGTGGTGACTGCAAGGACTCAATTTGGGGCATAAAGAAAAAAAAAGGAAAAGATAAGACACCCACTGCGAATATTACTAAAGGTCTGGAGTTTCTGGGATTTTTGGACTGGGAAAGAGCTCAATGCTAAAACACTGGCTTCTAGTATCCACCACTAGAGGGAGCTCTCTACATTAAATGCTGTGAGCTCCCCCTCGTGGTGACCGCAAGGGGGACTCGATATGAGGCATAAAAAAAGGAAAAGATGGGACACCCACTGCGAATATTACTAAAGTTCTGGAGTTTCAGCTATTTTTGGACTTTGAAAAAATGGACCGTCATCATAGTATCCACCACTAGGGGGAGCTCTCTTACATTACATGCAGTGAGCTCCCCCTAGTGGTGACCGTAAGGACTCAATTTGGGCCATAAAAAGAAACGGTAGACACCCACTGCGAATATTACTAAGGTTCTGGAGTTTCTGGGATCGGAAAAAAGTGGACCGTCCTTATAGAGCTCAATGCTAAAATCCTGGCTTCTAGTATCCACCACTAGGGGGAGCTCTCTTACATTAAATGCAGGCAGTGAGGTCCCCCTAGTGGTGACCGCAAGGATTCAACTTGAGCCATAAAAAGAAACGACACCCACTGCGAATATTACTAAAGTTCTGGAGTTTCAGGCATTTTGGAACAGGGAAAGCGCTCAATGCTAAAATCCTGGCTTCCAGTATCCACCACTAGGGGGAGCCCTCTTATATTAAATGCAGTGAGCTTTCCCTAGTGGCAACTGCAAGGGCTCAATTTGGGGCATTAAAAAAGGAAAAGATATTCACAAGTTCTGGAGTTTTGGGACCGGGAAAGGATGGACCGTCCTCGCAGAGCTCAATACTAAAATCCTGGCTTCTTGTATCCACCACTAAGGGGAGCTCTGACATTGAATGCAGTGAGCGCCCCCTAGTGGTGACCTCAAGGACTCCATTTGGAGCAATCAAAAAAAAAAAAAAGTAATATTTGCATTGGGTGTGTATTCAATTTTGGAGTTTCTGTGATTTTTAGACCGGAGAAGGGTGGTCAGTCATCAGAGAGATCAATGCTAAAATCCTGGCTTCTGGTATCCACCACTAGAGGGAGCTCATTACAGAAGGATTCATACAGCTCACACTGACTGCAGTGAGCTCCCCCTAGTGGTAACTGCAGGGACTCTAACACAATTTGGGGCATAAAGAAAAAAGGGAACGATGGCCTTTGGGACTTACCATCCGATATAACACTGACAGAGGTTCTCGTGAGACGTGGCTTGCTTAATTAATAGTTCCACCTGCGTGTTTACATCCAGAGTTTCTTCGTGGGAAAAGTCTCGTCCTGAGAAAAGAAAACGCATCAGAATTAAACCCCAATCAGTGCAATCATGTGTTATGAGATAGCACGTGTATCAGCTGAGAGGAGCTCACTGACTGTTTCTCAGTCACCTCATTCTGCAGCCAATGTGGAGGCTGTACAAGGCTAATGATGAAAACAATTAATAAAACCAAATTGTAAAAATTAATTTTAGCCAAAAAATAAAAACTCCTCCCTGAATGAGTCTCATAACTGTCCAACTTCATCAGGACCGTACAATCATCCAATGTGTATATCATCAGGTGGAGACGAGCTGGGGGGGTCCGGAGAGGACACAGGGGTTTACCCATAGGGAACACAAGCACGCTCAGGCAGTCTGGGTGTGCATGTGTGTTATAGGAAAGGGCAGCTGACAGCCGCAGCCATCATGTCTGCAGGTGACATCAGAGGGACCTGACTGCCGGCGGCCATCATGTCTGCAGGTGACATCAGAGGGACCCAGCAGCCATCATGTCTGCAGGTGACATCAGAGGGACCCGACTGCCGGCGGCCGTCCTGTCTGCAGGTGACATCAGAGGGACCCGACTGCCGGCAGCCATCATGTCTGCAGGTGATATCAGAGGGATCCGACTACCGGCGGCCGTCCTGTCTGCAGGTGACATCAGAGGGACCGGACTGCCGGCAGCCATCATGTCTGCAGGTGACATCAGAGGGACCCGACTGCCGGCAGCCATCCTGTCTGCAGGTGACATCAGAGGGATCCGACTACCGGCAGCCGTCCTGTCTGCAGGTGACATCAGAGGGACCGGACTGCCGGCAGCCATCATGTCTGCAGGTGACATCAGAGGGACCCGACTGCCGGCGGCCATCATGTCTGCAGGTGACATCAGAGGGACCCGGCAGCCATCATGTCTGCTGGTGATATCAGAGGGACCCGACTGCCGCCAGCCATCATGTCTGCAGGTGACATCAGAGGGACCCGGCGGCCGTCCTGTCTGCAGGTGACATCAGAGGGACCGGACTGCCGGCAGCCATCATGTCTGCAGGTGACATCAGGGGGACCTGACTGCCGGCAGCCATCATGTCTGCAGGTGACATCAGAGGGACCCAGCAGCCATCATGTCTGCAGGTGATATCAGAGGGACCGGGCAACCATCATGTCTGCAGGTGACATCAGAGGGACCCAGCAGCCATCATGTCTGCAGGTGACATCAGAGGGACCAGACTGCCGGCAGCCGTCCTGGCTGCAGGTGACATCAGAGGGACCCGACTGCCGGCAGCCATCATGTCTGCAGGTGACATCAGAGGAACCTGACTGCCGGCAGCCATCATGTCTGCAGGTGACATCAGAGGGATCCGACTACCGACGGCCGTCCTGTCTGCAGGTGACATCAGAGGGACCGGACTGCTGGCAGCCATCATGTCTGCAGGTGACATCAGAGGGACCCAGCAGCCATCATGTCTGCAGGTGACATCAGAGGGACCCAGCAGCCATCATGTCTGCAGGTGACATCAGAGGGACCCGACTGCCGGCAGCCATCATGTCTGCAGGTGACATCAGAGGGACCTGACTGCCGGCAGCCATCATGTCTGCAGGTGACATCAGAGGGACCCGGCAGCCATCATGTCTGCTGGTGATATCAGAGGGACCCGACTGCCGCCAGCCATCATGTCTGCAGGTGACATCAGAGGGACCCGGCAGCCATCATGTCTGCAGGTGACATCAGAGGGACCGGACAGCTGGCGGCCATCATGTCTGCAGGTGACATCAGAGGGACCCAGCAGCCATCATGTCTGCAGGTGACATCAGAGGGACCCGACTGCCGGCGGCCGTCCTGTCTGCAGGTGACATCAGAGGGACCCGACTGCCGGCAGCCATCATGTCTGCAGGTGACATCAGAGGGACCCGACTGCCGGCAGCCATCCTGTCTGCAGGTGACATCAGAGGGATCCGACTACCGGCGGCCGTCCTGTCTGCAGGTGACATCAGAGGGACCGGACTGCCGGCAGCCATCATGTCTGCAGGTGATATCAGAGGGACCGGACTGCCGGCAGCCATCATGTCTGCAGGTGACATCAGAGGGACCGGACTGCCGGCAGCCATCATGTCTGCAGGTGATATCAGAGGGACCCGACTGCCGCCAGCCATCATGTCTGCAGGTGACATCAGAGGGACCGGACTGCCGGCAGCCATCATGTCTGCAGGTGACATCAGGGGGACCTGACTGCCGGCAGCCATCATGTCTGCAGGTGACATCAGAGGGACCCAGCAGCCATCATGTCTGGTGGTGACATCAGAGGGACCCGGCAGCCATCATGTCTGCAGGTGACATCAGAGGGACCCAGCAGCCATCATGTCTGCAGGTGACATCAGAGGGACCCGACTGCCGGCAGCCATCCTGTCTGCAGGTGACATCAGAGGGATCCGACTACCGGCGGCCGTCCTGTCTGCAGGTGACATCAGAGGGACCGGACTGCCGGCAGCCATCATGTCTGCAGGTGACATCAGAGGGACCGGACTGCCGGCAGCCATCCTGTCTGCAGGTGACATCAGAGGGATCCGACTACCGGCGGCCGTCCTGTCTGCAGGTGACATCAGAGGGACCCGACTGCCGGCAGCCATCATGTCTGCAGGTGACATCAGAGGGACCGGACTGCCGGCAGCCATCATGTCTGCAGGTGATATCAGAGGGACCCGACTGCCGCCAGCCATCATGTGGCAGGTGACATCAGAGGGACCCGGTGGCCGTTCTGTCTGCAGGTGACATCAGAGGGACCGGACTGCCGGCAGCGATCATGTCTGCAGGTGACATCAGGGGGACCTGACTGCCGGCAGCCATCATGTCTGCAGGTGACATCAGAGGGACCCAGCAGCCATCATGTCTGCAGGTGACATCAGAGGGACCCGACTGCCGGCAGCCATCATGTCTGCAGGTGACATCAGAGGGACCCGGCAGCCATCATGTCTGCAGGTGACATCAGAGGGACCCGGCAGCCATCATGTCTGCAGGTGACATCAGAGGGACCCAGCAGCCATCATGTCTGCAGGTGACATCAGAGGGACCAGACTGCCGGCAGCCATCATGTCTGCAGGTGACATCAGAGGGACCCCACGTGCGTTTACCTGTGAGCTTATCTCGGACCCTGTTGATGATCTGGATGGCTTTCTTATTCAGGGCTTCGGGCTGCACGACGCCGTCACCAACTGCGAGGAAACGGCAACATGTTAATTGCAGAGCACAAAGCTAATCACAAAGTGTGGATCATCCTGCAGGTGTGAACAGGGGCGTTGTACACACAATGATGTCCCGGGTTCAGCTGCGTACGCGCAGCGCCCCCTCCCTGACCCGCTGCGCTCTCCCCTCCCCCGGCACTTACTGTATGTGTGTATGGACTCGGGCACGGTGCTTCCAGGTTTCTTATGAGCGGTCTCCCCGAGATCCACGGTCTCCAGCATTTCTAAGGAAAGCACAAAGATGGTGGCATTAAGAAGAAGCCTTAACTTGTCCGAGCTGAGGTGTCGTTACTGTGCGCTACTACGTGTGACAGGAGAACGCAAAAGGCAAATAATTCACTTTCTCAATTTTGTCATTAGAGTGTATCCAGCAAGACAGACGGAGGGGGGCACCGGGGCAGCGCCTCGGGGCAGCGCAGGGGGCCGCAGTGGTCATCAGGGGGCCCATGGAGTACATAGTTGTGTCAAGAGGGGAGTCCTGAATATGGGACCCAGTAGAGAATAAAGGGGTCCCAGCTTGGTGTGCACATGACGTCCGGTGCTTAGAATATCGGATCTGAACCCCCGCACCGATCAGAAGCACTAAGGGCTGCAAAACTCAGCACTCTGTGTAGTGGCCGGTCGCGGTACTGCAGCTCAGATTACATTCACATCAATAGGAGCTGCAGTACTGAAAACAGCCACTAGGCAGAGTGTGGAGCTGGATGATATGCGACAGTACCAGATGTCAGTATCGGAGTCCCGAACAAGCCCCTTTAACTCCCAAGCGACGCACGACGTACGTTTTATGTAGGTTGCAAAGGAAAAGCATGGAGCTGCGGCTGCTTCATTCCAGGCAGGCGATGGCTGTGTTATACGCTCAACTTCTGCCTGTGACCGCAGCAACCGGAGCTCTGATCGCTGCAGTTCAGCCATGTAAATGGCGTCAAAGAAATCACGGGGAACCGATTTTTTGTGGCTACACTGCCCCCCCCACCCCCCCAAAAAAATACTCTGTACACAAAAACAAGATCCATCGACATAAATTAGAAGAGGAGGAGGGAAAACGAAAATGCATAATTAATAAGATTCCCGGGATGTTAATGGGTTAAGAGGACTAAAGACTGACTTTCCGGGGCTCCTCAGCATGGAAACACAATCCTTGTTTTCGGCTGCAGTGTTACCGCTGTGCCTGTTTTTCTGCGTTATGGAGCGTTGGCATGGGACGGATTTACCCATCACGGTACAATTGCTGCTGTTTATGTTTTACTGATTGCACACGTTGTGCCGGGGCCCGAAACGCAGCAGGGACCATGGGCCCGAGGCCGTCATCAGGCACGTGAGGACGCCGCATTAATCAGGCTACCTGCCATTAATATACGTGGCCAATCACACGGCCCAGGGCTGAGACTGACTGCAGCGGCGAGGCCATCTGATCACAGCGTGCAGCCCCATCATCCGCTGCGGGATGCGACTGCATTACAAGGAGCCGACATGATGATTTTACTACTGATACTAACGCTGTATAGGACGTAGTGCAACAATGGAAAGGTCACCCGTCTTCTACTCATCTGATGTGGCATGCAAATAAGCCTGGGCATGCATTAGGGGCGTGGTCATACACTTTGTGCACCAACACGCCCCCGGTGCACTACTAGGACCTATATAACCAGTAATTTCAGAAGAAGTCGGCTCCATTTCAAGGGGTTTTCCACTTTCCCAAAACTCTATTATCCATGTAAAATAACACACGGACGGGACTCTGCGCACTGCCAGCAGCGGTGATGTGTGCTGTAGTGTGTAATACTTCATCTTTCCTGTGGGGGCACTGCAGGGAAATCACTTTCCCACGGTTGATTGCAGGGAGACACTGTGTGATCTCATTAATAAGGGACCTTCTAGTCCTCAGTCTGACATTTGGTTTTATGTAATTTCCTCCAGTCTCCGGTAAAGCATCGGTCACCTCCCCTCTCTGGCAGTTCATGGTGAGATGTTAACCCCCCGGCCCCAGGGCTCCACTCCGCCACCGGCCCACAGCTCCACTCCGCCCCGCCGCCGGCCCACAGCTCCACTCCGCCCCGCCGCCGGCTCACAGCTCCACTCCGCCCCGCCGCCGGCTCACAGCTCCACTCCGCCCCGCCGCCGGCTCACCGCTCCACTCCGCCCCGCCGCCGGCTCACCGCTCCACTCCGCCCCGCCGCCGGCTCACAGCTCCACTGCTCCTTCTCCCCTCTCGCAGCATGCAGTCTCACAGACACACAGAGAAGCTGCAGCCACATCTCCCCCTCACTTTCCACTTACCCCTGATAATAATATGCTAAGGTCTCCTGCGGTCACAGGTGTTACTGATTTATGCAGCGGCCTTATTTGTTAGTCTTGTTGGAGTTACTGGATGTCACACTCACCCACAGACTGTCCGGCCGAGTACGAGTCGGTCCGTGTACGAGAGCGTTTGGTGCCTTTTATATTGGCTGTGAAAAGATTATTATATAGAAATGGTGAGAGGCCGGGCGAGCGCCGGAGGGCGAGCATCATGCAGCATGGATACATCTAAAGAAACTCATCGAGAAGAGCAATTATTTAGGGTCCAGGGCTGCGGCAATCACTAGTGATCAATGTGACGAAGGCAGAGGTGAAACGCGCCGGTGCGAGGCCGCACCCCCGATCAGAGCGGAAAAATTATGTTTCTGTATCCGCTGCTTACGGTTTTCAGGATCTCTGCTTGCTGTCACTCAGTAGGAACCTTCATTGTTTTATATATTGTTATTTATAGACAGGTATGAGATGTACAGGTATGCGACAGAGACACGAGCGGGCAATGGTTTACCCCACGTGACAGCCCCCCAATGACGGTCACAATGGCCCCCCGACAAGCGTGATGACCACTGAAGGACGGAGCGATAGGAGACGCTTCATTGGCTTCTTGTTACTTACCAGTAAGAGCCGTTTATTGGGGGGGACACAGGACCGGGGTCTTTGCTTCACACTTGAGTCCTGCAGATGGCGCTTTTAAGAATAGGTAACAAAAAGCCCTTCGGGGGACACTTGGGGTGATCAAAAGCCATCCCTGGTGGTGGTGGGACCGCAAGGGAGAAGTCGTCTGCAGGACTCAGCGTCTGAGAGCAGCGTCAGACGCTGGAGAATATGCACCGGGGGGGCGAGTGAAGAGACCACCGAGGTCCTGTGTGTCCCCGAATAGTACGGACGGGATAGAGTGATGCACAGAAATGAGACAGAAAGACCAATAGACGATCGATAGATAGATAATAGAGGATAGATAGATGATAGATAGACAGATGATAGATAGACAGATGATAGATAGACGATCGATAAATGATAGATAGATAATAGACGATAGATGATAGATAGATAATAGATAGATGATAGATAGATGATAGATAGATGATAGATAGACGATAGATAGACGATAGATAGACGATAGATAGACGATAGATAGACGATAGATAGATGATAGATAGATGATAGATAGATGATAGAAGAAAGGAGATATAGATTGATAGCAGCCAGACCAACAGACAGATGACAGGACGGATGTTATTCACTGGAAGGAAACAATAAAGGTTCCTGCAAACCAAGAGGAATCATTAGAGAACGTACGTGGAAAACCGTCAGGCAGCGTTCACACCTTGCAAACTCACAAGATTTTTCAAAAAAATCAGTTCTGGTTTTCCTTCAAGCTTGCAATTTGTGACTGCAGTGTAATGTGTATAAGATTGTCTGAATCCAGTATCCATCACCACTCCTGACCCGTCTGATGGAGTAACTGCTTCTGTCCCCCTCTGCATTGTGCCGTACACCTCTGTTGTTCCTTCTAGAAATGTAGGAATAAGTTGGCCGCTCGTCCCGGTTACAGGCCGACATTGGCGGTGGTGATCAGACAGCGTCACGCAGGGACGGGCCCCGCACTGGTAACACCCAATTAACAAACCATCCACAAAATGCCAGGAGGCGTAACAGAGGAACAGTGTAACACAGGAATACCCCGGAATCAGAATCTTACAGTATTTACTACAATAGACAGGTGAGGAGAGGGGAGATTGCTTTAGTCGTCCACACCTGGTTATTTAGGTGCCGCAGGGGTGTGGGCACCTTCTGTACTCCTCTATGTGTAGCACAGAGCCGGCAATGTCTACTACATGGACACCCGGGGTCATACATGCAACGATCAGCGAGCTCCGGGAATATGCTCTTCTTATACAGCGATCACTCACTATCCCGGCCGCACAGCTAGGAGTAAATGACCGAACAGAAGTCCTGGATGTGAGACGGCCGCGGGAGGTGGAGACGTGGGTGGAGACGTGGGCAGCGCCATCTGGAGGCCCGGCCGCTACTTACTGTCCATAAGTCTCCAATTCAGAAGAGGGTCGTATACGAAAGCCTCCAGCACGGCCATGACGCTGTCCTTGTGCTCACGTAGCACCTCCATGACTGTGTGGCAGGTAATCCGGTAATTACCATCCAGGCCGGTGACCTGCAGACCGAACGCGGGGAAGGAAGACGATGATTACAGAGAGAAATAAGAGAAGGAGGATGGATGGATATATGGATAGAAGGACGGACGGATGGATAGAAGGAAGGACAGATGGATAGAAGGAAGGACAGATGGATAGAAGGAAGGACAGATGGATAGAAGGAAGGACAGATGGATAGAAGGAAGGACAGATGGATAGAAGGAAGGACGGATGGATAGAAGGAAGGACGGATGGATAGAAGGAAGGACGGATGGATAGAAGGAAGGACGGATGGATAGAAGGATGGACGGATGGATAGAAGGATGGATGGATAGAAGGATGGATGGAAGGATAGAAGGACGGATGGATAGAAGGATGGATGGATGGATAGAAGGACGGATAGATAGAAGGATGGATGGATGGATAGAAGGATGGATGGATGGATAGAAGGATGGATGGATGGATAGATGGATAGATAGAAGGAAGGATGGATAGAAGGATGGACGGATGGATAGAAGGAAGGACAGATGGATAGAAGGATGGACGGATGGATAGAAGGAAGGACAGATGGATAGAAGGAAGGACAGATGGATAGAAGGAAGGACAGATGGATAGAAGGAAGGACAGATGGATAGAAGGAAGGACAGATGGATAGAAGGAAGGACGGATGGATAGAAGGAAGGACGGATGGATAGAAGGAAGGACGGATGGATAGAAGGAAGGACGGATGGATAGAAGGATGGACGGATGGATAGAAGGATGGACGGATGGATAGAAGGATGGATGGATAGAAGGATGGATGGAAGGATAGAAGGACGGATGGATAGAAGGATGGATGGATGGATAGAAGGACGGATAGATAGAAGGATGGATGGATGGATAGAAGGATGGATGGATGGATAGAAGGATGGATGGATGGATAGAAGGATGGATGGATGGATAGATAGAAGGAAGGATGGATAGAAGGATGGACGGATGGATAGAAGGAAGGACAGATGGATAGAAGGAAGGACGGATGGATAGAAGGAAGGACGGATGGATAGAAGGAAGGACGGATGGATAGAAGGAAGGACAGATGGATAGAAGGAAGGACAGATGGATAGAAGGAAGGACAGATGGATAGAAGGAAGGACAGATGGATAGAAGGAAGGACAGATGGATAGAAGGAAGGACAGATGGATAGAAGGAAGGACAGATGGATAGAAGGAAGGACAGATGGATAGAAGGAAGGACAGATGGATAGAAGGAAGGACAGATGGATAGAAGGAAGGACAGATGGATAGAAGGAAGGACAGATGGATAGAAGGAAGGACAGATGGATAGAAGGAAGGACAGATGGATAGAAGGAAGGACAGATGGATAGAAGGAAGGACAGATGGATAGAAGGAAGGACAGATGGATAGAAGGAAGGACAGATGGATAGAAGGAAGGACAGATGGATAGAAGGAAGGACAGATGGATAGAAGGAAGGACAGATGGATAGAAGGAAGGACAGATGGATAGAAGGAAGGACAGATGGATAGAAGGAAGGACAGATGGATAGAAGGAAGGACAGATGGATAGAAGGAAGGACGGATGGATAGAAGGAAGGACGGATGGATAGAAGGAAGGACGGATGGATAGAAGGAAGGACAGATGGATAGAAGGAAGGACAGATGGATAGAAGGAAGGACGGATGGATAGAAGGAAGGACGGATGGATAGAAGGAAGGACGGATGGATAGAAGGAAGGACGGATGGATAGAAGGAAGGACGGATGGATAGAAGGATGGACGGATGGATAGAAGGATGGACGGATGGATAGAAGGATGGACGGATGGATAGAAGGATGGACGGATGGATAGAAGGATGGATGGATAGAAGGATGGATGGATAGAAGGATGGATGGATAGAAGGATGGATGGATAGAAGGATGGATGGATGGATAGATAGAAGGATGGATGGATAGATAGAAGGATGGATGGATGGATGGATGGATAGAAGGATGGATGGATAGAAGGATGGATGGATGGATGGATGGATAGAAGGATGGATGGATGGATAGAAGGATGGATGGATGGATAGAAGGATGGATGGATGGATAGAAGGATGGATGGATAGAAGGATGGATGGATGGATAGAAGGATGGATGGATAGAAGGATGGATGGATGGAAGGATGGATGGATAGAAGGATGGATGGATAGAAGGATGGATGGATGGATAGAAGGATGGATGGATGGATAGAAGGATGGATGGATGGATAGAAGGATGGATGGATAGAAGGATGGATGGATAGAAGGATGGATGGATGGATAGAAGGATGGATGGATAGAAGGATGGATGGATAGAAGGATGGATGGATAGAAGGATGGATGGATAGAAGGACAGATGGATAGAAGGACGGATGGATAGAAGGACAGATGGATAGAAGGACAGATGGATAGAAGGACAGATGGATAGAAGGAAGGACAGATGGATAGAAGGAAGGACAGATGGATAGAAGGAAGGACAGATGGATAGAAGGATGGACAGATGGATAGAAGGATGGACAGATGGATAGAAGGATGGACAGATGGATAGAAGGATGGATGGATAGAAGGATGGATAGATAGAAGGATGGATAGATAGAAGGAAGGACAGATGGATAGAAGGAAGGACAGATGGATAGAAGGAAGGACAGATGGATAGAAGGAAGGACAGATGGATAGAAGGAAGGACAGATGGATAGAAGGAAGGACAGATGGATAGAAGGAAGGACAGATGGATAGAAGGAAGGACAGATGGATAGAAGGAAGGACAGATGGATAGAAGGAAGGACAGATGGATAGAAGGAAGGACAGATGGATAGAAGGAAGGACAGATGGATAGAAGGAAGGACAGATGGATAGAAGGAAGGACAGATGGATAGAAGGAAGGACAGATGGATAGAAGGAAGGACAGATGGATAGAAGGAAGGACAGATGGATAGAAGGAAGGACAGATGGATAGAAGGAAGGACAGATGGATAGAAGGAAGGACAGATGGATAGAAGGAAGGACAGATGGATAGAAGGAAGGACAGATGGATAGAAGGAAGGACAGATGGATAGAAGGAAGGACAGATGGATAGAAGGATGGACAGATGGATAGAAGGATGGACAGATGGATAGAAGGATGGACAGATGGATAGAAGGATGGACAGATGGATAGAAGGATGGATGGATAGAAGGATGGATGGATAGAAGGATGGATGGATGGATAGAAGGATGGATGGATGGATAGATGGATAGATAGAAGGAAGGATGAATAGAAGGATGGACGGATGGATAGAAGGAAGGACAGATGGATAGAAGGAAGGACAGATGGATAGAAGGAAGGACAGATGGATAGAAGGAAGGACAGATGGATAGAAGGAAGGACAGATGGATAGAAGGAAGGACAGATGGATAGAAGGAAGGACAGATGGATAGAAGGAAGGACAGATGGATAGAAGGAAGGACAGATGGATAGAAGGAAGGACAGATGGATAGAAGGAAGGACGGATGGATAGAAGGAAGGACGGATGGATAGAAGGAAGGACGGATGGATAGAAGGATGGACGGATGGATAGAAGGATGGACGGATGGATAGAAGGATGGATGGATGGATAGAAGGATGGATGGATAGAAGGATGGATGGATGGATAGATAGAAGGATGGATGGATAGATAGAAGGATGGATGGATGGATAGAAGGATGGATAGAAGGATGGATGGATGGATAGATGGATGGATAGAAGGATGGATGGATGGATAGAAGGATGGATGGATAGAAGGATGGATGGATAGAAGGATGGATGGATAGAAGGATGGATGGATAGAAGGATGGATGGATAGAAGGATGGATGGATAGAAGGATGGATGGATAGAAGGATGGATGGATAGAAGGATGGAGGGATAGAAGGATGGATGGATGGATAGAAGGATGGATGGATGGATAGATAGAAGGAAGGATGGATAGAAGGATGGACGGATGGATAGAAGGAAGGACAGATGGATAGAAGGAAGGACAGATGGATAGAAGGAAGGACAGATGGATAGAAGGAAGGACAGATGGATAGAAGGAAGGACAGATGGATAGAAGGAAGGACAGATGGATAGAAGGAAGGACGGATGGATAGAAGGAAGGACGGATGGATAGAAGGAAGGACGGATGGATAGAAGGAAGGACGGATGGATAGAAGGAAGGACGGATGGATAGAAGGAAGGACGGATGGATAGAAGGAAGGACGGATGGATAGAAGGAAGGACGGATGGATAGAAGGAAGGACGGATGGATAGAAGGAAGGACGGATGGATAGAAGGAAGGACGGATGGATAGAAGGATGGATAGAAGGATGGACGGATGGATAGAAGGATGGACGGATGGATAGAAGGATGGACGGATGGATAGAAGGATGGACGGATGGATAGAAGGATGGACGGATGGATAGAAGGATGGACGGATGGATAGAAGGAAGGACGGATGGATAGAAGGAAGGACAGATGGATAGAAGGAAGGACAGATGGATAGAAGGAAGGACAGATGGATAGAAGGAAGGACAGATGGATAGAAGGAAGGACAGATGGATAGAAGGAAGGACAGATGGATAGAAGGAAGGACAGATGGATAGAAGGAAGGACAGATGGATAGAAGGAAGGACAGATGGATAGAAGGAAGGACAGATGGATAGAAGGAAGGACAGATGGATAGAAGGAAGGACAGATGGATAGAAGGAAGGACGGATGGATAGAAGGAAGGACGGATGGATAGAAGGAAGGACGGATGGATAGAAGGAAGGACGGATGGATAGAAGGATGGACGGATGGATAGAAGGATGGACGGATGGATAGAAGGATGGACGGATGGATAGAAGGATGGACGGATGGATAGAAGGATGGACGGATGGATAGAAGGATGGATGGATAGAAGGATGGATGGATAGAAGGATGGATGGATAGAAGGATGGATGGATAGAAGGATGGATGGATGGATAGATAGAAGGATGGATGGATAGATAGAAGGATGGATGGATAGATAGAAGGATGGATGGATGGATAGATGGATGGATAGAAGGATGGATGGATGGATAGAAGGATGGATGGATGGATAGAAGGATGGATGGATAGAAGGATGGATGGATAGAAGGATGGATGGATAGAAGGATGGATGGATAGAAGGATGGATGGATAGAAGGATGGATGGATAGAAGGACAGATGGATAGAAGGAAGGACAGATGGATAGAAGGAAGGACAGATGGATAGAAGGAAGGACAGATGGATAGAAGGATGGACAGATGGATAGAAGGATGGACAGATGGATAGAAGGATGGACAGATGGATAGAAGGATGGACAGATGGATAGAAGGATGGATGGATAGAAGGATGGATGGATAGAAGGATGGATAGAAGGAAGGACGGATGGATAGAAGGAAGGACGGATGGATAGAAGGAAGGACGGATGGATAGAAGGATGGACGGATGGATAGAAGGATGGACGGATGGATAGAAGGATGGATGGATACAAGGATGGATGGATAGAAGGATGGATGGATGGATAGATAGAAGGATGGATGGATAGATAGAAGGATGGATGGATAGATAGAAGGATGGATGGATGGATAGATGGATGGATGGATGGATAGATAGAAGGATGGATGGATAGATAGAAGGATGGATGGATGGATAGATGGATGGATAGAAGGATGGATGGATGGATAGAAGGATGGATGGATGGATAGAAGGATGGATGGATAGAAGGATGGATGGATAGAAGGATGGATGGATAGAAGGATGGATGGATAGAAGGATGGATGGATAGAAGGATGGACGGATGGATAGAAGGAAGGACAGATGGATAGAAGGAAGGACAGATGGATAGAAGGAAGGACAGATGGATAGAAGGAAGGACAGATGGATAGAAGGAAGGACAGATGGATAGAAGGAAGGACAGATGGATAGAAGGAAGGACAGATGGATAGAAGGAAGGACAGATGGATAGAAGGAAGGACAGATGGATAGAAGGAAGGACAGATGGATAGAAGGAAGGACAGATGGATAGAAGGAAGGACAGATGGATAGAAGGAAGGACAGATGGATAGAAGGATGGACAGATGGATAGAAGGATGGACAGATGGATAGAAGGATGGACAGATGGATAGAAGGATGGACAGATGGATAGAAGGATGGATGGATAGAAGGATGGATGGATAGAAGGATGGATGGATGGATAGAAGGATGGATGGATGGATAGATGGATAGATAGAAGGAAGGATGAATAGAAGGATGGACGGATGGATAGAAGGAAGGACAGATGGATAGAAGGAAGGACAGATGGATAGAAGGAAGGACAGATGGATAGAAGGAAGGACAGATGGATAGAAGGAAGGACAGATGGATAGAAGGAAGGACAGATGGATAGAAGGAAGGACAGATGGATAGAAGGAAGGACAGATGGATAGAAGGAAGGACAGATGGATAGAAGGAAGGACAGATGGATAGAAGGAAGGACAGATGGATAGAAGGAAGGACAGATGGATAGAAGGAAGGACAGATGGATAGAAGGAAGGACAGATGGATAGAAGGAAGGACAGATGGATAGAAGGATGGACAGAAGGATGGATGGATAGAAGGATGGATGGATAGAAGGATGGATGGATAGAAGGATGGATGGATGGATAGAAGGATGGATGGATGGATAGAAGGATGGATGGATGGATAGAAGGATGGATGGATAGAAGGATGGATGGATAGAAGGATGGATGGATAGAAGGACGGATGGATAGAAGGACGGATGGATAGAAGGACGGATGGATAGAAGGACGGATGGATAGAAGGACGGATGGATAGAAGGACGGATGGATAGAAGGACGGATGGATAGAAGGACGGATGGATAGAAGGACGGATGGATAGAAGGACGGATGGATAGAAGGACAGATGGATAGAAGGAAGGACAGATGGATAGAAGGAAGGACAGATGGATAGAAGGAAGGACAGATGGATAGAAGGAAGGACAGATGGATAGAAGGAAGGACAGATGGATAGAAGGATGGATAGAAGGATGGACGGATGGATAGAAGGATGGATAGAAGGATGGACGGATGGATAGAAGGAAGGACGGATGGATAGAAGGAAGGACGGATGGATAGAAGGAAGGACGGATGGATAGAAGGAAGGACGGATGGATAGAAGGAAGGACGGATGGATAGAAGGATGGACGGATGGATAGATAGAAGGATGGATGGATAGAAGGATGGATGGATGGATGGATAGAAGGACGGATGGATAGAAGGACAGATGGATAGAAGGACAGATGGATAGAAGGACAGATGGATAGAAGGACAGATGGATAGAAGGACAGATGGATAGAAGGACAGATGGATAGAAGGACAGATGGATAGAAGGACAGATGGATAGAAGGACAGATGGATAGAAGGACAGATGGATAGAAGGACAGATGGATAGAAGGACAGATGGATAGAAGGACAGATGGATAGAAGGACAGATGGATAGAAGGAAGGACAGATGGATAGAAGGAAGGACAGATGGATAGAAGGAAGGACAGATGGATAGAAGGAAGGACAGATGGATAGAAGGAAGGACAGATGGATAGAAGGAAGGACAGATGGATAGAAGGAAGGACAGATGGATAGAAGGAAGGACGGATGGATAGAAGGAAGGACGGATGGATAGAAGGATGGACGGATGGATAGAAGGATGGACGGATGGATAGAAGGAAGGACGGATGGATAGAAGGAAGGACAGATGGATAGAAGGAAGGACAGATGGATAGAAGGAAGGACAGATGGATAGAAGGATGGACAGATGGATAGAAGGATGGACGGATGGATAGAAGGATGGATGGATGGATGGATAGAAGGATGGATGGATGGATGGATAGAAGGATAGATAGATGGATGGATGGATAGAAGGATGGATGGATGGATGGATGGATAGAAGGATGGATGGATGGATGGATGGATAGAAGGATGGATGGATAGAAGGATGGATGGATGGATGGATGGATAGAAGGATGGATGGATAGAAGGATGGATGGATGGATAGAAGGATGGATGGATAGAAGGATGGATGGATGGATAGAAGGATGGATGGATGGATAGAAGGATGGATGGATGGATAGAAGGATGGATGGATAGAAGGATGGATGGATAGAAGGATGGATGGATAGAAGGATGGATGGATAGAAGGATGGATGGATAGAAGGATGGATGGATGGATAGAAGGATGGATGGATGGATAGAAGGATGGATGGATAGAAGGATGGATGGAAGGATGGATGGAAGGATGGATGGAAGGATGGATGGAAGGATGGATGGAAGGATAGAAGGATGGATGGAAGGATAGAAGGATGGATGGAAGGATAGAAGGATGGATGGAAGGATAGAAGGATGGATGGAAGGATAGAAGGATGGATGGAAGGATAGAAGGATGGATGGAAGGATAGAAGGATGGATGGAAGGATGGATAGAAGGATGGATGGATGGAAGGATAGAAGGATGGATAGAAGGATGGATGGATAGAAGGATGGATGGATAGAAGGATGGATGGATAGAAGGATGGATGGATAGAAGGATGGATGGATAGAAGGATGGATGGATAGAAGGATGGATAGAAGGATGGATGGATGGATGGATAGAAGGATGGATAGATGGATGGATAGAAGGATGGATGGATAGAAGGATGGATGGATAGAAGGATGGATGGATAGAAGGATGGATGGATAGAAGGATGGATGGATAGAAGGATGGATGGATAGAAGGATGGATGGATGGATAGAAGGATAGATAGATATATAGAAGGATGGATAGATCTCTCAATTTCCGCCTTCTCTGTACTCGCCTCCATAGCGTTGGTCAGCATTCTTGTTAACCGGAATGGGATCTTCTCTGGAAACTTCTCCCTGGTCATGGCCACCTTAAAAAACAAAACATAACTACTAAATACTTTTTCACATCTGCTGCTTCATGCACACGGGGGAGGGACGGGCGACGCTGCACAGCCGCGGGAGGGACGGGCGACGCTGCACAGCCGCGGGAGGGACGGGCGACGCTGCACAGCCGCGGGAGGGACGGGCGACGCTGCGCAGCCGCGGGAGGGACGGGCGACGCTGCGCAGCCGCGGGAGGGACGGGCGACGCTGCGCAGCCGCGGGAGGGACGGGCGACGCTGCGCAGCCGCGGGAGGGACGGGCGACGCTGCGCAGCCGCGGGAGGGACGGGCGACGCTGCACAGCCGCGGGAGGGACGGGCGACGCTGCACAGCCGCAGCCGCGGGAGGGACGGGCGACGCTGCACAGCCGCAGCCGCGGGAGGGACGGGCGACGCTGCACAGCCGCAGCCGCGGGAGGGACGGGCGACGCTGCACAGCCGCAGCCGCGGGAGGGACGGGCGACGCTGCACAGCCGCAGCCGCGGGAGGGACGGGCGACGCTGCACAGCCGCAGCCGCGGGAGGGACGGGCGACGCTGCACAGCCGCAGCCGCGGGAGGCACGGGCGACGCTGCACAGCCGCAGCCGCGGGAGGGACGGGCGACGCTGCACAGCCGCAGCCGCGGGAGGGACGGGCGACGCTGCGCAGCCGCGGGAGGGACGGGCGACGCTGCGCAGCCGCGGGAGGGACGGGCGACGCTGCACAGCCGCAGCCGCGGGAGGGACGGGCGACGCTGCACAGCCGCAGCCGCGGGAGGGACGGGCGACGCTGCACAGCCGCAGCCGCGGGAGGGACGGGCGACGCTGCACAGCCGCAGCCGCGGGAGGGACGGGCGACGCTGCACAGCCGCAGCCGCGGGAGGGACGGGCGACGCTGCACAGCCGCAGCCGCGGGAGGGACGGGCGACGCTGCACAGCCGCAGCCGCGGGAGGGACGGGCGACGCTGCACAGCCGCAGCCGCGGGAGGGACGGGCGACGCTGCACAGCCGCAGCCGCGGGAGGGACGGGCGACGCTGCACAGCCGCAGCCGCGGGAGGGACGGGCGACGCTGCACAGCCGCAGCCGCGGGAGGGACGCTGCACAGCCGCGGGAGGGACGCTGCACAGCCGCGGGAGGGACGCTGCACAGCCGCGGGAGGGACGCTGCACAGCTGCGGGAGGGACGCTGCACAGCTGCGGGAGGGACGCTGCACAGCTGCGGGAGGGACGCTGCACAGCTGCGGGAGGGACGCTGCACAGCTGCAGCCGCGGGAGGGACGGGTGACGCTGCACAGCTGCGGGAGGGACGGGTGACGCTGCACAGCTGCGGGAGGGACGGGTGACGCTGCACAGCTGCGGGAGGGACGGGTGACGCTGCACAGCTGCGGGAGGGACGGGTGACGCTGCACAGCTGCGGGAGGGACGGGTGACGCTGCACAGCTGCGGGAGGGACGAGTGACGCTGCACAGCTGCGGGAGGGACGGGTGACGCTGCACAGCTGCGGGAGGGACGGGTGACGCTGCACAGCTGCGGGAGGGACGGGTGACGCTGCACAGCTGCGGGAGGGACGGGTGACGCTGCACAGCTGCGGGAGGGACGGGTGACGCTGCACAGCTGCGGGAGGGACGGGTGACGCTGCACAGCTGCGGGAGGGACGGGTGACGCTGCACAGCTGCGGGAGGGACGGGTGACGCTGCACAGCTGCGGGAGGGACGGGTGATGCAGTAGAGCCGCCGCTGCATCCTCACGGGATGTGGGGTTCCTGGTGTTTGCAGCCATCGTCACGGCTGACCGGCCCTCTGCGATGTGATGTTTATCCGCCATCTGCTTCCCGTTAGGCGCCCGCTCCCTGACTCGTCTCTGTGACATTATTATTATTATTGGCCATTTAACGTCCTAATCCGATTTAGCCGAGACACGCAATCAGGGGTCCTCATATATCGCTGGTGTCCGCAAACAGTCAGGAAACGACGTCACCACCATGGATGTGTGTACAATGATCATCTAGCAGAAGAACTACAACCCCCAATGTGCGATGCAGGCCGACAGCCATACACAATGGTGGTCCTGCGGCTGAGACCCCCAATGATCATCTATCATCATCAAGAGGCTGTGACTTAATTTTTCCTGCAGTGACGATGAATGGAAACAAAGGGACTGTCCAATATTAAATACAAGGAAACAGCGCCACTCTCGCCTCGCGGGAGCCGCCACTGTCAGTTCTCCCTGGAGATGAACAGCTGCCGGAGGTGTCACCGGCGGACTCCACTCTTCCCATAGAGAACTCGTGAATGTTGGGCCGGACCGAGCTTCATGTGTATGGGGCGAGTCAGGAGAGACTCTGATGTGTACGGATAATAATCACCTCGAAGCAGTCTCCGAAATCGATGTGAAGGATTTTCCCGCTGAGACGATCCAGCATCAAGTTAGAGGATGTCTGCAGAGAAATTACAGGAATCAGGAACGTTCCCCTCCTCCGATATCCCTGGGCCCTATATATGTACAGTATATACATCCCCTATATACAGTACAGTACGAACCTGTCACCCAGACCGAGGATGTACCCGACCATGGACATCACCGCCAGGGACCGAGTGTAATTCGTTCTTCTGTCAAACCAGACCTGGAAAAAAAAAGTAACAGCAGCATTTACACGGCGCTGCCAACAAAACGCGTCTGATGATGGCAGCGAATATGGCCGCGGAGATCAGTTACTGATCAGAGGGCGGAACCCCAGAGGCTCGCTCAGAGGGCGGAACCCCAGAGGCTCGCTCAGGGGGCGGAACCCCAGAGGCTCGCTCAGGGGGCGGAACCCCAGAGGCTCGCTCAGAGGGGCGGAACCCCAGAGGCTCGCTCAGAGGGCGGAACCCCAGAGGCTCGCTCAGAGGGCGGAACCCCAGAGGCTCGCTCAGAGGGCGGAACCCCAGAGGCTCGCTCAGAGGGCGGAACCCCAGAGGCTCGCTCAGAGGCGGAACCCCAGAGGCTCGCTCAGAGGGCGGAACCCCAGAGGCTCGCTCAGAGGCGGAACCCCAGAGGCTCGCTCAGAGGGCGGAACCCCAGAGGCTCGCTCAGAGGGCGGAACCCCAGAGGCTCGCTCAGAGGGCGGAACCCCAGAGGCACGCTCAGAGGGCGGAACCCCAGAGGCTGGCTCAGAGGGCGGAACCCCAGAGGCTCAGAGGGCGGAACCCCAGAGGCTCAGAGGGCGGAACCCAGAGCTATCACCCATTCACCTGTCCTTTGGATACAACCTTTTATGATGGGGGTGGATATAAAGGTAAAGGAGGGTCTCCTACCTCTGAACTCGGACTCTTCAGCCACAGCAGCTTGGCCAGGTCGTCGCCGGCGGTGTTATTCACGGCGTGCTCAAACACCTCCACCTTCTGCATGAGGGTGAGATGATCATAATCCGGAGCCATCTACAACCAAGGGAAGGAAAAGGCTTTAAAGCTCCGCCATTGTTCTGGCACAACTTTCTGGGTCCTCAGCAGGACTTCGTCCCCGCTCACCCTCAGCATGATGCGATGCTCGATGTTCAGGAGGATCTTCTTCTTCTCGCGGTAGTCTCGTATTAGAGCGTGTAGAGTGTCGCAGTGTGGGACCCATCCGATCAGCCCGGAGTTAGTGGACAGAGGGATGACCGCGTACCTCTGAATACTGGCGAGAACAATAAAAGCCTGATTCCCCTCCCCGTACAGCGCATGGTGCGGGTGGTATCGCGGGACGGTTACGCAGGACAGTATCGCAGTCCGTACCTCAGGTTTTTGCGCAGAGACGCCGGGTCGTTGGCGAGAAGCGTGTTGACCAGTCCAAAGAGCTGCATCACCCGCTCGTCCTGCCGCAGATCCTCGTGTCCTTTCAGCAGAACATGAACTCGTGCCCATTGCTCCCTGTGAGGGCGAACACATGTCATCATCATCACCGATGGTCCAGGGGGCAGGAACCCCATCTTGTTTCATTTCGAATAGAATGTGAACCCCCTTAAAATATACATAACCTTGTACCGATAAAGTCTTATTCTCAATCCTCCCCAGAGCTGCATTCAGAATTCTGCAGCTTACAGTCAGTCACTGCAGCAAACTGCACCCACCCCCCCCCCCATTTACATGGGCTCTTATCTCCCCATTTTTTTGGGTAAAAGTGTCTGTTAGGGGCTTAAAAAGGTTTGGTGATGAAATTCCACCTGTCTGATCCTTCTCTCCCCAACATCATCTGCTAAGGGAGAACCTGGGGCCCCCATACACACCAGGTGGTCGGGGGTCCCACTGAAATGGACGGGTTAGGTCGGTGTTCATCTTAGTTGGTGCTTCCTGATGCAAAGTATCGGTGGTCTCATCAGACCCACATGGCGATGTGAGGCTTCTCCTACAATTTAGGACTTGGAGCAGCCATTATACATTTAGGCTCAGACTATACGGTGACTTTGGTTGTCACACACAGGGAGAAGAGGAGCCCCGCGAGGACAAGAGGAGCCCCGCGAGGACAAGAGGAGCCCCGCGAGGACAAGAGGAGCCCCGCGAGGACAAGAGGAGCCCCGCGAGGACAAGAGGAGCCCCGCGAGGACAAGAGGAGCCCCGCGAGGACAAGAGGAGCCCCGCGAGGACAAGAGGAGCCCCGCGAGGACAAGAGGAGCCCCGCGAGGACAAGAGGAGCCCCGCGAGGACAAGAGGAGCCCCGCGAGGACAAGAGGAGCCCCGCGAGGACAAGAGGAGCCCCGCAAGGACAAGAGGAGCCCCGCGGGGACAAGAGGAGCCCCGCGGGGACAAGAGGAGCCCCGCGGGGACAAGAGGAGCCCCGCGGGGACAAGAGGAGCCCCGCGAGGACAAGAGGAGCCCCGCGAGGACAAGAGGGAGCCCCGCGAGGACAAGAGGAGCCCCGCGAGGACAAGAGGAGCCCCGCGAGGACAAGAGGAGCCCCGCGAGGACAAGAGGAGCCCCGCGAGGACAAGAGGAGCCCCGCGAGGACAAGAGGAGCCCCGCGAGGACAAGAGGAGCCCCGCGAGGACAAGAGGAGCCCGCGAGGACAGAGGAGCCCCGCGAGGACAAGAGGAGCCCCGCGAGGACAAGAGGAGCCCCGCGAGGACAAGAGGAGCCCCGCGAGGACAAGAGGAGCCCGCGAGGACAAGAGGAGCCCCGCGAGGACAAGAGGAGCCCCGCGAGGACAAGAGGAGCCCCGCGAGGACAAGAGGAGCCCCGCGGGGACAAGAGGAGTCCTGCAGGGAAAAGAGGAGTCCTGCAGGGGGGCGGCAGCAGGAGAGGAGTCCTGCAGGGGGGGGGGGCAGCAGCAGGGCAGGGAGAGGAGTCCTGCAGGGGGGGGGGGGGCAGCAGCAGGGAGAGGAGTCCTGCAGGGGGGGGGGGGGGCAGCAGCAGGAGAGGAGTCCTGCAGGGGGGGGGGCAGCAGCAGGGAGAGTTGTCCCGCAGGGGGGGCAGCAGCAGGGAGAGGAGGAGTCCCACGGGGGGGGGGGGGGGCAGCAGCAGGGAGAGGAGGAGTCTCACGGGGGGGGGGCAGCAGGGAGAGGAGGAGTCTCACGGGGGGGGGGGGGGGCAGCAGCAGGGAGAGGAGGAGTCTCACGGGGGGGGGGCAGCAGGGAGAGGAGGAGTCTCACGGGGGGGGCAGCAGGGAGAGGAGGAGTCTCACGGGGGGGGCAGCAGGGAGAGGAGGAGTCTCACGGGGGGGGGCAGCAGGGAGAGGAGGAGTCCCACAGGGGGGGCAGCAGCAGGGAGAGGAGGAGTCCCACAGGGGGGGCAGCAGCAGGGAGAGGAGGAGTCCCACAGGGGGGCAGCAGCAGGGAGAGGAGTCCCACAGGGGGGCAGCAGGGAGAGGAGTCGTCCCGCAGGGGGGGGGGGCAGCAGCAGGGAGAGGAGTCGTGCCCGCAGGGGGGGGGGGGGGGGCAGCAGCAGGGAGAGGAGTCGTCCCGCAGGGGGGGGGGGGCAGCAGCAGGGAGAGGAGTCGTCCCGCAGGAGGGGGGGCAGCAGCAGGGAGAGGAGTCGTCCCGCAGGGGGGGGGGGCAGCAGCAGGGAGAGGAGGAGTCCTGGGGGGGCAGCAGCGAGAGGAGTCCTGCAGGGGGGACAGCAGGGAGAGGAGTCCTGCAAGGGGGACAGCAGGAGAGGAGGAGTCCCACAGGGGGGGCAGCAGCAGGGAGAGG